>NW_006411349.1:3918-7581 GCF_000296735.1 Chrysochloris asiatica
AGTGGTGAGGATTTTTGTTTTCTTTACATTGAGATGCAATCCATACTGAAGGCTGTGGTCTTTGATCTTCATCAGTAAATATTTTAAGTCTTCTTCAAACCTAATTTACCTTAATTAAGTGCCTGGAGGCCCCCACTCTGCAAACAAGCCTCTTGTTCAAGGTCACTCAGCTTTACTTGCTCTATGGGCTGGGAGGTCTACTGCTCTGGCTCTTGTTTTAGATCCTGGTGCTCTGGTGTCACACCTTTTTCTGCCCCTGGGTCAAAGAATTTCAATGCACAGGGGCCTCTAGGTGCAAAGAATATGCTCCACTCCTGGATCTCCTTTGATGATGACAGTGAGATCTCCCCTCTTGCTTCTGAAATGGCTCATCTTGTACTCATGCTAGAGTTTAAAGTTTTTACAATTACAACTCAATCTCTTAACATCCACAACTGAATCATATCAGTTGTCAGTATTTTATCCCACCTTCAATTTCTCAGACCCATCAGGAAAAGAGTCATTTGGTGGGAGTCACAAAGATGAAGGCTGGAAGAAATATATTAAATAATTCATGACACAACACATAACATTCCCCTAAAGCCATACTCCAAATTCAGACTCCTGAACTATGAAGAAATAAATGTCTGTTCTTTATAAATAATAAAATCATTGTTGCATTGTTGACTCTAACTCATAGTGACTGTATAGAGGATCTGTATAGGAGTTTGTTGTTGTCGTTATGTGCTGTGGAGTCGGTTCCGACTCATAGCGACCCTGTACAGGGTTTCTGAGGCTATAAATCTTTACAGGAGCAAAAGCCTCATCTTTCTCCCACAGAACAGCTGGTAATTTCGAACTGCTGACCTTGAGGTTCACAGCCCGATTCTTAACCACTATGCTATCAGAGCTGAGGCTGTAACTCTTTACAGGAGCAGAAAGCTTCATCTTTGTCCCTAAGCATGGCTGGTAGATTTGAACTGCTGATCTTTTTGTTAGCAATCTAGTGCTAATCCTACAGGGCTCCTGATGTTGTTGTTGCTGCTATAGTTAACAGTCATCTAGTTGGTTCTGACTCATAGTGATGCTGTATAGGATTTCCAAAGAGTGACTGGTGGGTTTGAATTACCAACCTTGAGATTAGCAGTCCAGTGCTTATTCAAAAATACCACACCAGGATCCCAGAGAGCCTTATTGTTCTTATTATTGTTAAGTGCCATCAAGTTGTTTCTGACTCAGAGTGCCCCTGTATAGGGTGTCTGACGAGCAGCTGGTGGGTTTGAACTGCCGACCTTGTAGTTTGCAGTTCAGTACTGATCCTGCAGCACCACACCAGAAGTCCTGAATTCCTTATAGCCGTCCCAGATTGCAATACTTGTGTTATGTCAGTACTAAGTTGCTACGATATCACCCAAATGAATAATGGAAGCAATATGATAGAATATTAAAATCATAATCTATAATGAACATCTTAAGACAAGTATAAAATGGGATCACATCAATATAATAAAAAATTGTATTTAAAAAATGTAAATGAACAATAAGGAAAAAGAACTTTGGGGAATTAAAAATACAACTGAAATAAAATTTATTTCAAGGAAAGGAAATGAGATAAGGAAATTCATCATAAAGTGGAATGAAAAATGTAAATGATAGAACAAATAAAGAAAATAGAATCAGAAAAACATCTCAAGAAATCTAAATTTTGACTAATAGTGGTTCCAGAATAAGAGACTGGAAGAAATTATCAAAGAAATAATTAAATAATATCTTCAGAACTGAAAAAAGAGAACATCAATCAGAGACTAGAATGAATAAACCCATTAAGTACACTGTAAAGTGAATTTTCAAAGACTGCTGGGCAGCTCTTGATAACATTTCAAGATATCATGTTTAATGCATATCATCTAGACATAAAAAGACCATGCATAAAATCCTAGATACCAGAGTAAATTCAAACTTACCAATAGTAGAAATTAAGATTGTGGAGAATTTCCTTAAGAAAGTTATAGTTAAAATTGTTTTTAGCATAAAATTCTATAATAGTGAAATACTATGATAGAAAAATTTGTGCACTATAAGTAAGTACTGGTCTGCTAACTGCAGGTTGGACGATCCAAATCTACCAACTGCTTTATGGGGTAAAGATGCTGTTTTCTGCTCCTGTAAATACAGTCTCCTAAGCCCTTAATAAGTTTGCTATGAATGGAACTAAAATTGAGTCAATGGCAGTGGGTTTATAATTTTGAGTTTAAGTATGTATGGACTGAAATTATGAAGCTTATGAAATTATGAAGCAACTGGAGGAATTATGCCCAAAAAACAAAGGAATAGATAATAAAGAACAAAACTTGAAATCTAGGAAATACAATGTATAAGCATAGATTGTTGTTGTTGTTAAGTGCCTTCAAGCAGAGAATGGTAGTAAATAAAATTTAGGAATAAAAACATTGATGGGCAGAAATCAAACCAAAAGAGTTGTCATTGATTCTGACTAGCTTTTTGGCACTGAAGACCAAAGAGTAACAATTCAAGTTGGCCAGAAGGACAGAGAATTCATGGAGTAAAGATGTGAAGAGGGGTGGGGTGACTGATGAGACTGACTGTAGGGAAAATATTACAGATATGTTATCTCATTTGGTGAAGGCAATCTAGGAAACCTAACCAACTGAAGTAGAAGCAATTCTTAACCTCAATGAAAGAGTTGTATTGTTGGGGGAAAACATATCACAAAGAATTTTTTTCTCAAATAGGGAAAAATATTTGTATACATGATAATGTAGAAAAAATACTTTATTGCTGCAGAGAAAATAAATGACTGTTATTTTGCTTGAGGGCATTGGGCAATGCATATTAAAAGTCTCAACTTTTTGTAAATTTTCACTTAACAATTCCACTTTTAGGTATTTATTCTTAAAAAAGTGAAAGAAACAAAGACTTAAATACAAAATGACTATTGTGAAGTCCTAGTATGGAACTGTAGGGTAAGCTCTGGGCTGCTAGCCACTTCTTGGAAACCCTAAATGAGTCAGAAATGACTCGACAGCACTTAACAACAACAGGTGATTGTTGCAGCAATGTTCCTAACGGCAAGGCATTGAATTCAATGCAAATCTCTCAAATAGTGAACTGATTAATTTTTGATACAACTATATAGCTGTAGTGGAATACTCCATTTGTCTGTCAGTTTGCTTTACTGTGGTGGCTTGCATGTTGATGTGATTCTGGAGGATAATGCCAACAGTGTTTTAAATACCATGTTACCCATGGTGAACAAGTTTCAGTTGAGCTTCCAGACTAAGACAGACTAGGAAGGAGGGAGAGACTACAAATGAGTATTTCATCACTGAAAACCTTATGAATAGCAGTGGAACACTGTCAGCACCAGCATATTGAATATTGAAACATGATGAATAGCACCAAAATATTGTCAGATATAGCCTTTCAGGTTGGAAAGCACTCAAGATATGACTGGTGAAAAGCTGCCTCCTCAAAGTAGTTAACCGTTTGGGATCTTCATTAGCTCATGGGGCACAAGTCAAAATGAGGAGAAACAATTGCAAATATCCATTAATAATCAGTAATAATGAGGTATACGTAGTAAGTATCTATGAAAATTGAAAGTTGTCAAAAATGAAATGCAATGAATAAACATCAATATCCTAGACATTAGTGAGCTTAAAT
>NW_006411349.1:8276-11338 GCF_000296735.1 Chrysochloris asiatica
TAGACTCTAATGACCGAAAACCAGAAGAGTTGTGGGATGGCATCAAGGACATCATACATGAAGAAATCAAAAGATCATTAAGAAGACAAAAAAGAAGTAAAAGACCAAAATGAATATCAGAAGAGACTCTGAAACTTGCTCTGCAGCATAGAGATGCTAAATCAAATGGAAGAAATGAGGAGGTAAAAGAGCTGTAAAGAAAATTTCAAAGGGCAGCTAAAGAAGAGAGTCAACTATTATAATGAAATGTGCAAAGACCTGGAATTGGAAAACCAAAAGGTAAGAATACATTCAGTATTTCTCAAACTAAAGGAACTGAAGAAAAAATTCAAGATTCGACCTAAAATACTAAAGGAGTCTTTAAGCAAAATATTGAATGATGTAGAAAACATCAAATGAAGATGTAAGGAATACAGAGTCACTGTACCAAAAAGAAATGGTCAATGTTCAACCATTGTAAAGTTAGCATATGATGAAGAAGCAATGATACTGAAGACGTCCAAGGCTGAATGCATTGGCAAAGAACAAGGCTCTGGTAATTGATGGGATACAAATGGAAATCTTTCAACAAACTGATGTGGCATTGGAGGCACTCACTCATCTATGCCAAGAAATTTGGAAGACAGCTACCTAGCCAACTGATTGGAAGATACCATATTTGTGCCCATTCCAACAAGAGGCGACCCAGTGTAATACGGAAATCATCAGACAATAGCATAAAAATATAATGCAAAATTTTGTTAAAGATTATACATACAAAGATAGCTGCAACAGTACATTGACAGGGAACTGCCAGAGGTTCAAACCGGATTCAGAGAAGGATGTGGAATGAAAGCTATCATTGCTGACATCAGATGGATCTTGGCTGAAAGTGAGAATACCAGAAAGATGTTTTCCTGTGTTTTATTGACTATACAAAGATTTTCAGTTATGTGGATTATGACAAGCTATGCACAACACTGTGGAGAATAAGTATTTTGGAACACTTAATTGTACTCATGAGGAACCTTTACATAGACCAAGAGGCAGTTGTTCAAACAGAACAAGGGAACACTGAATGGTTTAAAATTAGGAAAGGTGTGTGCCAGAGTTGTAGTCTTTCACCATACCTATTCAATCTGTATGCTGAGCAAATAATTTGAGAAGCTGGGTAATATGAAGAAAAATGTGGCATTTGTGTTGGAAGACCTGTTAACAACCTGCGGTGTGCAGATGATACAACCTTGCTGGCTAAAAACGAAGAAGACTTAAAATGCTTACTGATGATGATCAAAGAGCACAGTATGGGTTGCATTTCAATGTAAAGAAAACAAAAGTCCTCCCCACTTGTCCACTAAAGAACCTCAAGATATATGGATTAGAGACTGAACATGTCAAAGAGTTCATTTTGCTTGAATCAGCTGTCACCATTCATGGAAGCAGAAGTCAAGATATCAAATGACATATTACATTAGGCAACTATGTTTCACAAGACCTCTTTAAAAACCCAAACCAATGTATTTTCAATAACCTCACGTGAAAGTTGGACAATGATTAATGAAGACTGTAGAAGACTTGATGCATTTGAGTATGGTGTTGGAAGAGAATAATAAAAGTACCATGGACTGCCAAAAATACAAACCAATCTGTGTTGTACAGCCAGATGTACAAAAGAAGTTGTACAGAAGAAGTACAGCCAGAATGCTCCTTAAAAGTCAAGATGGCTAGACTTCGTCTTTCATGCTTTGGACATACTATCAGGAGGAACCAGTACCTGGAGAAGGACGTTATGCTTGGTAAAGTTGAGGGTCAGTGATAAAAGGAAGATCCCTAATGATATGGATTAGCACAGTGGCAGAAGCAATGGGTGCAAAGGTAACAATGATTGTGAGGTTGGTTCAGGACAGGGCAGTGTTTCATTCTGTTGTGCATGAGGTCGCTATGAGTTGAAATTGACTCGATTGCACCTAACAACAATAATATAGTGAAATGCTATACAGATTTATATTTTCTGAAGAAAACATTTATAATAAATGTGTGGATAAGAAAAGAAATCTAAAAAATATTATCACTGTGGTCTCAACTTAAAAAAAGAGAGATAAAGATATGAACAATTTTATTAGTAGTTATTTTATATGGTGGGATTACATGTGAATTTTATTTTTCTTCCTTTGCCTATATTTTGCAAGCTTTCTAGGCGTCTGTATAAATATAGCACCCAGAGTTGCTAACACAGAAAACAATTGACTTATAACTCATGTTTTAATGTTATAATTAGAAAATAACTTTTCATAAGAGAAGGAGCTAGAGAAAGACAAGGAAGAAAGATAGCTTGGTAGCAGAATATTTTGTAATGATCAGAAAAAGAATTGTAGTTAGCACCAGAGTTAGAGGCACTTTATAAGTTAAATTAATCTCTACTTATATAATCATTCTGCACTGATTTTAGAGTCAGATTCTTAACAACAACCATGTGCCACTCACTGTAATCAACTCAGATAAGACCCAGATGCAGTTGGAAGTAATTACATATAAATGAGAAGACTTTGGTATGGGTTGCACTTCAATGTAAAGAAAACAATGTAAATGTCACATACTTGCAAGATCTGATTGTGAAAAAATAGCACTTTGTATAGTTTCATAGTCAAACATTCATAATATGACTAATAAGTGTGAAGGAAGAGTTACATTGGGCAGTGCAAATGACTAATGTGCTAGATTGGCTGGCGATTTGAGCCCACCTTGAGGTGCCTAGGAAGAAAGACCTGGAGATCTATTTCCAAGAAGTTGGCCATTGAAAACCCTATAGTTCATCTCTGACACACAGGGGACGGCCTGTATCACAATGACCAGAAAGGCAATTGGTTAAAGTACAAAACATTTAAGTTTTGTTGCTAGTAGTTATATTTAATCCCCTGTATCAGTACACAGCCTATTGTTTTGTCTCAAAACAAGTACAAGTGTGAGGAAACCCAGAGAAAAATGAAAATTAAAAAGGTGACTCATGTGTTGTCACTAGGTTTGGTGTCAGTTAGTGCAGTAACTCATACCCTTCATCCCCTGTCATGGACTTCCTTTCTTAT
>NW_006411350.1:0-9190 GCF_000296735.1 Chrysochloris asiatica
AAGTTGTCAAAAACTTCATTTTACTCGGGTCAACTATCAAAACTCATGGAACTAGCAGTCAGGAAATCAAAGCACTTATTGCATTAGGCAAATCTCCTGCACAAGACCTCTTTAAAGTGTTTAAGAGCAAAGGTGTCAGTTTGAGGACTAAGGTGTACATGTGAAAGTTGGACAATGAATATAGAAGACTCTAGAAGAATTGGTGCATTTGCATTATGGTGTTGGAGGAGAATATTAAAAGTACCATGGACTTCCAAAAGAACCAACAAATTTGTATTGACAGAAGTATAGCCAGAAAAAAACTCCATACCATGTTCCTTGGATGTCAGGATGGCCAGACTTCGTCTCTCATACTTGGGACATATTATCAGGAGGTACAGTCCCTGGAGAAGAACATCATGGCTAGTCAAATGGATGGTCAGCCTAAAAGAAGAAGACCCCCAAAGAAATGGATTGGCACAGTGACAGCAGCAACTGTTGTGAGTGAGATTGGTGCAGGACCGGGCAGTGCTTTGTTCCATTGTATGTAGAATTGATATGATTTGGTACTGACTTCACAGCACCAAACAACAACAACAGCTGGTAGGTTTGAACTGCCGACCATGTGGTTCACAGTCCAGTACTGAGTCTACAATGCCACAAATAACCTACTTATTGTTGTTGTTAAGTGTTGTTGAGTCAGTTCTGACCCACAACAACCCTGTATAGGGTTTCTGAGGAGTGGCTGATGAGCTTGAACTGCTGACCTTTGGTTCAGATGACTTTGCAGTCCAGTGCATTAACCCATAGCATCACGGTAGAATTAAGGGGGCTTAAAAAGTTCATGAAAAAATGGAATTAAAAGATAATGAAATATTTCTTTGAACTTTTTGAAATCCTTCTTGTATTTGTCATTAGACACTTCAGAACCCCTCCCCCCCCAACTTAAATTGCTGTCAGGGTAATATGGAGTCCATTTATGAATGATGTGGAGTGTGTGTTGAATGAGATGGATTGCATTAGCATAGTATGAGATTTGATTAACATTAGAGATAAGATAAATTGACTGTACTGAATTCATGTATTTATTAGGAGCTCAGACCGTGGTTTGCCTGGATCTAAGTAAGAGGAATGTGTAATAACATCCAAAAATCAGGCAAGCTGTGCTATAAAGCTATAAACTGTGGTTTTACTAGACCCTAAGAGACCTGTCCCTCCATCTATGTTGTGTTCAGCATGTTGGGAATCTCCTTTATACATCTGTTTTGGGATTTTAAGTAAAGGCTAAACCTGGGAGAGGAGCTCCCACACTGTTAGCTTTTTGATGACTGAGTAGGTCAGTATCTTTTAGTCAGTGATGACAGAGATAATGCCTCTAGGGCTGATTGATTCTTATATATAGATGAGTCTGGTTTCTACCCCACAAATAAAACTGTAATGGAGGCTTATTAGCTTGTAAAATTGACAAACTGATGTCATTTGTTTTGGGTAATCTAGTTTTTCTCCAACATTGATTGTGGCAATTTACAATCCAATCCATCTCCCTCGCCCACATGTAGATCTGGCCTTGTTTTGGACAGAGTCACATTAGAATTAAGGTAAGTGGGGGTTTCTGGTTTGGAGCCAGTACTCGTTTTATATTTAGCATATTAGGTTGTTCTGGAGACCTAGTTCCTCTTACATATTCACTTACCCAAAATGCAAATCATAATACCTTTAAATTGCAGAAATGTTTTGAATAGATTTTTAAAACTCAGATAGTTGAGTTTGGCTTCAACAGTATCAAGAAGTAGAAGTTTTAAAAATTATTTTATTATATAGCAGTACTGTCTATGAAATAGATAGATTTCTACAATATTCTTCATTTTGAGGCTATCCATAAACAAATACTATGTTGTTGTTTTTAGGTGCCATCGAGTCAGTACCGACTCATAGCAACCCTATGCACAACAGAACAAAACACTATCCAGTCCTGGGCTAACCTCACAATTGTTGCCATGCTTGAGCCCACTGATGTTGCCACTTTGCCAATCCATCTTGCTGGGGGTCTTCCTCTTTTTCTCTGACCCTCCAACTTACCAAACACAATATCCTTCTCCAGTGACTGGTCCCTCCTGACAATACGTATGAAGTATGAGAGGTGAAGTTTGGCCATCCTGGTCTCCAAGGAGCACTCTGGTTGCACTTTTTCCAACACAGATCTGTTTGTTCTTTTGGCAGCCCATGGCACTTCCAATATTCTCCAAAACCATAACTCAAATACTTCAATTCATCTACGGTCTTCCTTATTCACTGTCCAGCTCTCGAAAGCAAATGCTACAAGTTCCTCTTTTATTTTGATCATAAATTTGAAGCTGCATTCTTGAGAAGTATCTTCAGGTGTGAAACATTAAGAACATTTTCTAAGAATGGCTTATGAGACTGGTTAGTCACCTAGTGCAGCCGTAACAGAAATATCACACATGGTGGTAGTGTGCTGTGGAGTCAGTACCAACTCATAGCAACCCTGTATAGGGTTTCTGAGGCTGTAACTCTTTATGGCAGCAGAAAGCGTCATCTTTCTCCCGTGAAACTGCTGGTAGTTTCAAATTGCTGACCATGAGGTCAGTAGCCCAACTCGTAACCACTACACTACCAGAACTCCTTTTCTTGAGAAGTATTTCCATGTGTGAAACATTAAAAACTTTTGCTAAGAATGGCTTTTGTCACCTAATGCAGCTGTAACAGAAATATCATACATAGGTGACTCGTAAGAATAGAAATTTATTTCCTCACCTTTCCAGAAGATAAAAGTCCAAATCAGGGTCTTGACTGTGTTGATTCTTCCTGTGAGCATTTCTCATAGTACTTGGTGTCTGCTGGTGACCATCTTTCCCCTCTATGTATCATTGTATCTGTAACTAAGAAGTGACTAGCTTTAGAACCCACATTACTTTGGTATGACCTCATGAACATAAAAAAAGAAATCCCTGTTTCCAAACTGTGTCATATTTTTAGGTACAGGGGTTAGGGTTTCAACATAAGTTTTGGGGGAACATAATTCAACCCATAAGGGTATTCTGAATGTTATAGTGATACTCTCTTGTTATTATTTTATATTGTTGTTGTTAATAGTTGTTAAGTGCCATCAAGTCAGTTCTGTCTCATAGCGACTATGTATAAGGTTTCCAAGTAGCAGCTAGTGGGTTTGAATTACTGGTCTTGTGGTTCACAATCCAGTGCTTATCCTACAATGCCATACCAGAAGTCTAGTACTTTCATCTTCCAATTATTTATTTTTTATTTCCCTTTTTCCTTGATAGACCACCAACTTCTATACATTTTTTTCTTACTGTAGAACTCGACTCACTATCCCTACTAATCTTAAGTTATCAGTACTTTCAAACATTTTTAATTTATACATTCTTACTTTTATTCCATGACTTGATAATGAGTATAATCTGAAGACTCATTTGATAAATTCTTTCTTATACAATGCTTTACTTGTTCATAGTTTAGTAGGTACCCTCCTTTTTAATTACAGTGTCCCCAAGTAATTCATTAAAATTCAATTTTAAAAAATCACAATAGCTTAATCTACAATATTTCAAAAGACCACAGGAGGTGATGATTAGAAACAATTGCATAAATTAAAACTAGTTAGTCTCCTTGTACTTCTTACTGTAAATAATTCTTATTAAAATAAAATTTGCACAACAGAAACTTTCAAGTCCAAAATAAAGGATTGAAATTTGTAACATGTATTTTCTGCAGTTAATCATTTGTAAAAGTGCCCAGATTCTTTGCTTTTTACTAATGATACTCTTAACAAGGTGGCTATGAACAGGACAGAATGAGATAAAGTTCTTGCTTTACATCCTACTGCAACTGAGTTAGCCTCTAAACACCTTGGACACTGAATAATCATTAATGAACTGGATTTTACTGCAATGCAGAACTCTACAGATTTCAAAAAGGAGCTCTGGTAGTGTAGTGGTTACGAATTGGGCTGTTAACCTCAGGGTCAGCAGTTCGAAACTACCAGTTCTGCGGGAGAAAGAGGAGGCTTTCTGCTCCCGTAAAGTTTTACAGCCTCGGAAATCCTGTACAGGGACTCTATGAGACAGAACCGACTCAATGGCACATAACAACAACAACAGCAGATTTCAAAAAGGAGCTCTGGTAACATAGTGGTTCTGAGTTGGACTGCTAACCTCAAGGTCAGCAGTTCGAAACTACCAGCCGTTCTGTGGGAGGAAGATGAGGCTTTCTGCTCCTGTAAGGTTTAGAGCCTTAGAAACCTTATGCAGGGTTGCTATGAGTCGGAACCGACTCCACGGCACATAATTACTATCACCACCACCACAGCTTTCAAGAGTCCTTCTCAGCTTTCTCCTAGAGGTATAGATCAGAATCCAATTCCAAACTCCAGATTCACTTTGGTGGGCCTAAGCAAAATTTAACTACATAGCCAATTTCGTCTCTCATACTTTGGACATATTGTCAGGAGGGACCAGTTGCTGGAGAAGGATATCATGTTTGGTAAGGTGGAGGGTCAGAGAAAAAGAGGAAGACCCCCAGCAAGATGGATTGGTAAAGTGGCAGCATCAATGGGCTCAAGCATGGCAACAATTGTGAGGTTAGCCCAGGACCAGGCAGTTTTTCGTTGTTGTGCATAGTGTCGCTATGAGTCAGTACCAACTTGATGACACCTAACAACAACAAACTATCATGACAGTGACTGGGATTTAGCGAGGGTTCTCTTGCTTTACTATTCTATCTGTACAATGGTTTTATAGATGGGATTATTTGGGAAACAGACTCTGGGGTAGAGTTTAGTGTGCTGGATGTTAATCAGGGTTGCTTTTAAGGAATATTATATCCTTGAGATCAGTACCCATGGAAGAGAGGGTAAGGACAAGGGGCTGAAAAGAGAGAGACTTTTTCTAGTAAAGCAAGGCTCACACCAGTCTTGGTTGATTTCTTGGGAACACTGCAGTCAGATGGCTCATTGGAGTTAAGCCAAAAATTTCCCTTCCTAATGAGTCCCTGGAAGTGACCCACCCTGGGAAGGGCATAACTTTGAGAGAGGTGACTTTCTGTATTATCTCCTGACTGCATTTCTAGTGACTAGGTCAACAAGTTCTTCCTCAAACGGGATCTGGATAACACATCACTTCACCCACCACAAATAGGATTATGGCATCACTTAGTGCATAGAGATGTTATGACTGCTATCTTCAAAGAGTGGAGCACAGAATCTGACACAGGTTAACTGTTTAACAAAGGCCAGCCATTTCTTAATGGTGATGTTTGTCCTTATTATGATTAAATAAATTCAGAACTGTGTTTTTAAGGGGCTTGATATTTACATCAACCCACTTTCAATTCTATTGGAACTTCAATCCAATGTCAACTTCCCCCTCAAGCACCAATGAGATGCTAAGAATACGTCTTGTTGTCTCTGATTAGTTAATGAACCCAATCCCTGCACTGTTTACTGTGGCTAGAGGATGCTCTAATATATATGGTTGTTGATACCTGGCATCTATTTCTTCCTTACTTAGGAGACCCTGATTCTGGAATAGGGCACACTGATTAATGTGCATAAAGGCACTTAATATATGTCTAAAAGAGGATATCATCACTATACCGCTCTCTAGAATAGGAGGGACTCAAGGCTTTGGTATTAATTACTTCTCCTTAAATCTGAAAGAGAAGGGGTCTGCTGAATAGTAACCTTAGTTACTATTACTAAATCAATAAACCTTATATAATGCTCTCATTACAACACAAGGAAGTAGTTCTCTTCCTCATTGCTGATAATGGATATTGGTAAAAAGTATCTTCTTGTAGGCTAGAAAGAGACTTCAATAACTATATTTGTTGTTAAATGTCATCAAATTGGTTCTGACCCATAGTGACCTATTTCCTTGCCATAGTTATTCCCAATAGATAGGTTTAGGAACTCTTTCCTCCCATTTTCTCTTTATTTAGAACTGAAGTGGAAGCAATGGAATATATACTCAGTAAAAACTCTAGAGTCCACACAGAAAACTAGTGTCCCAGGCTGGGTGTTAGAGTGATGTTACAATTTAACACTTGGATCCATGGAATTGATTGCTGGACAAACAAAGAAGAACAGATTCTCATTTGTAGCCTCAACTCTCTGAGCTGTTGTTACAAGCTGTATTTATCCACTGACTCCAGATCTATCCAGGAGTAGGAAAAAAGAACACTGGCAAGAAGACAATATGATGATAGAATCAGACTGCCCAATACATAAACCAATTTAGAGATTATTTGGTCCCTTTTCAACATCAATGAGTTTTTTGTTGTTTGTCATTGTGAAGTGCCTTAGAGTCAGTTCTGACTCATAGTGACCCTGTATAGGGTTTCCAAGGAGTAGCTGGCGAATTTGAACTGCTGACCTTGCAGGTCAAACTGACCTTGCAGTCCAATGCTATGACCCTTAGTAAAATACCCCAGGCAACCTTTACCACATAAAGCTATTGATCATTTCCCTCTACCTCCTAAACTCTTGGAGAGTCTATTTCTTATCAACCACATCAAAGTTCTAATTCTCAGTCTTTGAGAATAATTTTTGTATCTTTAGCTTATTTATCTATTTACTTATTTTTTACCTTTGATAATCCTAGAATTTCCCCCCTCTTTCTTTAAAACTGTAGGCACTCAACTTGAACCCTTTTGATTTGCTCATTTTCTGGAGTGCAAATTCAGCTTACAATGCACCAGAATCAGTATTATGTTCACTGGTAGATACCTTCCTTCCTTGGACACTAAGGTCTCCAACTCACCAAAGTAATGGGGATGAGAAGCAAACATGATTTGGAAAAATCATGATGGATCCATTCCCATCTTCACCACTTGGCTATTGGACCCATGTATTATGGCGACAACCGTGACAGTACCATTTATAGGTTTCCTGGTTAATTAAGGTATTTACCACACACTACAGGGCAGCTCAAGAAGACAAAGTCAAATGTTATAATGAAATGTGCTAAGATTAGTGTAGTGGTTACAAATCGAGCTGCTAATCTCAGAGTCAGCAGTTCGAAGCCACCAGCGGCTCCGGGGGAGAAAGATGAGGCTTTCTGTTCTCATAAAGATTTACAGACTCATAAACCCTGTACAGGGTCACTATGAGTCAGAACTGACTCCACGGTACTTAACAACAACAACAAGATCCTGGAGTTATATAACCAAAAGGGAAGAACACACTCAGCATTTCTCAAGATGAAGGAACTCAGGAAAAAATTCAAGTGTTGATTTGTAATATTGAAGGATTCTGTGGCAAAATATTGAATGATGCAGAAAGCATCAAAAGATTAAAGCCCCCAATTGGGGGCTTAATATGTCTATTACAACAGTACTAGAAGACTAAGACACTAGCCTTCCTTGACACATCTTCATTGACCTTTTGCTCTGTGCTAAGCACTCTAGTGGATGCTGCAAAGGACAAAGGTCCCTGCGTTCCTGCTTAGGATCATTACTTTCAACTCTAAAGTTCCTTAGCAGGGAAGGGGATCCAGTTACAGCAAGAGCCTGGGAGACAACCTAAGTGCCCCTCAATGGAAGAATGAATAAACAAAGTTTGGTACATACACACATGAACTATTATGCTACCTTGAAGAATAACAAGGAAGCTGCAAACCACCACATAACATGGGTGGACCTTAAAGACATTAAGCTGAGTGAAATTAGTCAGTCACAAAAAGACAAGTATTGCATAAGACCATTATTGTCAAAGCTGAATAAAAGATACCCATACTAAAAGGAAAAAAAAAATGTTAGTTGGGGGGGCATGGGAGGAGAGGGAGGGGACGGTTGACCCCAGGGTAGGAGACAGACACATCATAGTTCAGGTGTTGGGGAGGGCGATACACAAGAAAGGGGAGGGGGATAGCAGAACAAGGTAGATAGGGAAACACTTAGGAAGATTTGCATGGGCTAAATGAGACAGAGGTAAATAATGATGTATGCTCAACATGGCTCTGTGATACAGGGATGGAGGCAAACAATGAATGGATAAAAGAGGGGAATTAATGTTAAGTTGGTTGCTGGGCCGCAGCACCAACATCTGGCCCCCACAACCCACCTCCCAGCACCTCAAAGGAACCCAGTGTGGTAGCTCCAGCAGGGGATGGGGGCGTGGCCCCAGGCTTAGGGAGCAATGCGGGGGGTGGGGGGGGGCAGCCTCCTGGTGTCACTACCTGTGAACCCCCCAAGTTCCCCAACATCCAACTTCAGTGAAGCCAAGACCATGGGGCCCTGCTTAAAGGGTACCTGCAGTTCAGCAGCACCCCGGAGATCAAGGCGCCTGAGCCTTTGCTCTCTCTCAAGTCCTTGGAGGAACGGGTAGCCATCAGCTCTGGCATCGAGGACCCTGTGCCAACATTGCACCTGACTGAGCAAGACATCGTCCTGAGCAGCATGCCGCCGTCCCCAGTATCCAGCCAACCCCCTCTGCAGCTGTCGGAGGTGAACATCTTGCTGTCCCTGGGTGTGTGCCCGCTGGGGCCTGTGCCCCTCACCAAGGAGCAGATCTGCCAGCAGGTCATGGAGGAGGCTGCCTGGCACCACATACCTCATCCTTTGAACTCAGAGCACATCCCGCAGTAACTACCCCGGAATCCCTGTCCAACATCCCCTTCCCACCACCAGATGCCACCTCTGCACTCGGACACGGTGGAGTTCTACCAGCGCCTGTCAGATGGAGGCGCTCTTCTTCATCTTCTACTATCTGGAGGGCACCAAGGCACAATACCTAGCAGCCAAGGCCTTGAGGAAACAATCCTAGAGATTCCACACCAAGTACATGATGTGATTCCAGTGGCATGAGGAGCCCAAGCCACGAGTTCGAAGTTGCCCCCTTCTCCCCTCCCCAGTGAGGGACATTTTGTGGCAAACCTATTTGCCTTTTGGAAAATATTTATGAATAAATAGTTTCATATGATGCTGGCAGAAAAAAAATACTGCTATTGTAAAAGAGACACTTGAGTTGGATGATTGTAGGGAAATAGGATATATAGGGAAACATGATTGTAGAAAAACTTGTGAGAATGTCTTCAGTCTATAACTGATTGGAATACCTAAAAGGATTCTTGAACTTGCCTAGTGAAATAGGCTTCTTGCAGAGACTTTGTAGTGTATAGGACCTTAGGTCTAATCCTGAGCTCTATCGAGAACTTTCTGTGGTGGGACATTCCCA
>NW_006411350.1:9550-11174 GCF_000296735.1 Chrysochloris asiatica
AGAAGAACTGCTGGTTGGTCTGAAGTATGGTGAGACCTAGGGACTCCTGAACCCATGGACAAGGACATAGCCACAGAGGGCTAGTGCTGAGAGTGAAGTCCAACTGATATGAAGTGAGAGGAGACATACAAGAATGCCCAAACTTGCAGACAGTACCCATTTGACCTAGCTTCCATGGCTTGATGATCAGCATTTGACTAGAGGAGGATACCTATACTTATGGATATAGTAACTTCCCAACTAAGAGG
Source organism: Chrysochloris asiatica (assembly GCF_000296735.1). Classification (NCBI taxonomy): domain Eukaryota; kingdom Metazoa; phylum Chordata; class Mammalia; order Afrosoricida; family Chrysochloridae; genus Chrysochloris; species Chrysochloris asiatica. The sequence goes on from NW_006411350.1 coordinate 9,799, forward strand.
GAAGGGATCTTCACATCAAGGATCAATCCTATCCCCTCTGTATAGAGGGTTGATAGGGACGGGCAACTAAGACATCAGCTATTTAAAATAGGGGTGCTATAAAGGTACGAAGTGATTGGCTTACAAGTTTTCAAGAGGGAGTTTAGTTTCAGAGTGTGCAGGGGGGAAGGCACAATCCCCACTGAATAGTTTTCATCTTGCCCAGATGGGTCTGGTGAAAGGAGATAGGGATGAGATTCTTACGATTCAATAGTGAGTAATTGTTCTCATGACTAATTGTGATTGTCACACTGTGAAGGTAGAAGTTTTGCAACAAAAAGCTGGGAGTAGTTAATCTTATAGTCCGGGAAAAGAGGACCCTAGGACCATCAAGGGAGAAGAACAGGAGCGGAATGTGGAACCCCATCCATATGAGCAGCGACACTAGAGATGGAAGCAGAGATGATGACATGGAGAGATACAGCAGCTGAGGACTCTAGACTCATGGAAAGAGGCAGGCTGTGTGCTTGTAGCCAGGAGGAAGGCTTGGAAAATATGCCATTTAGTTGTTTAAATGATTATATATCCCTGAGTGTTTTTGTGTACATCAAAACAAAACAAAACAAAATCAGAGGGAATAGAAGCAAATACTGTTGAAATATGATGCATGGAGGGGATTGTAATCATTGCAATGAAAATAAATACAATAGGATGACTGTAAAACCAATGTTCTCCCATGTAAACTATCACTCAATTCAGAATAGAAACTTAAAAAAAAAAAAAAAAAGACCACTTCATTTGTGTCATCACGGTCAACTCTGTTTTAAGAAGGTTACTTTTTACCAGTTGTATTTTTGAATTACTTCCATCCTTATTGACTCATCTTCTGGCATTATATTTTACAAAATTCTGGTGATATTAATCATGTTCAATACTCTGTATTCTGGTAATGACAAAAAATGTTTCACTGCTATTCATAAGATTTTAGGTGGCTAAACATTCTGAAGTAGTTTTCCTCACCTTCTTTTGAGTGTATCCTAGTCTGGAAGATCAGTTGAAATCTGTCTACCTGCTGACTTTCAAAATATTTGTGGCAACGTTTCCAGCAGTACAGCAACAAGAAAGCCACTATAGCACGACAAACTGATCCTTCTGGTTTTTCAGATACCTGTGGCATCCCTTCCAGCAGTATAGCAACACACAAGCCACAACAATGTGACAAACTGATAGCTGAGTGGTTTCTAATAAATAGAGAACATACGAATGAGACAGAGCCTGTTGCTCAGAACATAAAACTATGTCTCATCACCAGTATTTTCTAAAAGAATAGAAAATTCAAGGATTAAGTAAGTGGTGCTATGGCTCTGGTAGCGTAGTGGTTACGAATCGGGCTGCGA
>NW_006411351.1:0-8908 GCF_000296735.1 Chrysochloris asiatica
CCCTCCAGGGTGGGGCTGAGGTGACCACTAGCTCAGGCACCCCTATAGTCACCAGAATGGAGATGCGCAGATAGCAAGGGACCAATGAACAGATACCAAAAGAAAAGAATGTCCACACCTTTATCTCCTCGGTTCTGCCAGGCATCTGTGGCCGCTCCAATCCTTCTTCCACATGGTCTCAACCAAGATGGCAGCTCCTGGAGCAGCTGAGCATCCTGGACTAGAAAGCAATAAATTTCTTGCTTCTGCCACAAATTCCCCCAGCTGTGAGCCTTCCAACCTTCTAAATATTCCTTTATATGTGGTTCAGAGTTCTGGGACCATCCCCTGAGCCTGCTTGGTCGGGTATTCTGTGTTGTTGTTGGCGGAGCTCCTTTACTGCACTTCCACCCTAACCGCCATCTTGTTTGTTCTCCCTGCCATTTGGTTTTAAGTGGAAACTATTAACTTTAAAATTCAAGCAGATCTGTGTGCATGTGTAATTGAAGCCTCCAGGGATGGGGTGGGGTGTCCACTGGCTCTGGCACCCCGTCTAGTCACCAGAATGGAGGTGTGTAGACAGCGAAAGACCAAAGAACAGATACAAAAAAAGAATGTCCACACCTTTAGCTCCGCGGTTCTGGCAGGCATCCGTGGCTGCTCAGATCCTTCCCCTGTTTGATATCTCCCAAGACGGCAGCTCCAGAAGCAGCTGAGTGTCTTGAATTAGAAAGTAATCAATTCCTAGCTTCTGCTACAAATTCCCCTAGCTGTAAGCCTTCCAACCTTCTAAATATTCCTTTATAAATGGTTCAGAGTTCTGGCACCATGCCCTGAGCCTGTTTGGTCTGGTAATCTGTGTTGTTTAGATGGAGCTCTTCACTGCACTTCCACCTGATCTGCCATCTTGTTTGTTCTCCGATACAGAACTTCCAAATGGCAAAGAAGTCAAGTAGATTTCAAGACAAAACAGTGTTTAAAGTAGGGGAAAAAATTGGTAAATTACAGGGTAACCTCAAAGAAAAATAATACACTCACACATCAAAACACAAAAAGAAGAAAATCAGACTTAGCAAACATTAACACAACAGAAATGAAAATGAAAACAAAACCTACAAACAAAATTAACTAAGCATACAAAATTATGTAGAACAAAGAATCCAGCAGCACAACAAAAAACACACAGAAAAATGACAGCCATCAATTAATACCTACTGATAATTACGCTAAATGCAAATGGATTTAATGTTTCAGTCAAGAGACATAGAGAAGAATGGATAAAAAAACAGGACCCTTTAATATCCTATCTACAAGAAACATACCAAAATGATGAAGACAACATAAATGCCCATCAAAAGAAGAACGACTAAACAAACTTTGGCACATATACAATTGTTGTTGTTGCTGTCAAGTGCCGTCGAGTCGATTCCGACCCATAGCGACCCTGTATAGGATTTTCAAGGAGCAGCTGGTGAGCTTGAACCGCCGACCTTGCAGTTCAAACGGCTTTGCAGTCTGGCGCATTAACCCACAGCACCACCCCATAGAATACTACAAAACATTGAAGAATAATGATGAATCTCTGAAACACCTCACAACATGGTTGAACCTTGAGGGCATTATGCTGAGTGAAATTAGCCAACCATAAAAGGGCATTGTAGGCGACTTAGATGTTGTCTTTGTGAAGTGACATTGGCTACCTAAAATAGGGGTAGCTATAAAGACATGAAGTGACTGGCTTATAAGGTTTCAAGAGAGAGTTTAGTTTCAGAGTGTGTGGTGAAAGGTAGAATCCCCACTGAATAGTTTTCATCTTGTCTAGACAGGTCTGGTGAAAGGAGATGGGGATAAGATTCTTATGTTCAATAATGAATAACTGTTATCATGACTAACAGTGACTGTCACAACTTTAAAGGTAGAAGTTTTTTAACAAAAAGGGGGAGTAGTTAATCTTAACAGTCCAGGAACAGAGGACCCCAGGACCATCAAGGCAGAAGAGCACAAGCGGAATGTGGGACCCTAACCAGAGAAGCAGCAACAACAGAGATGGAGGCAGAGATGGGGACATGGAGAGATAGAGCAGCTGAGGACTCTAGACTCATGGAAAGAGAAAGGCTGTGTGCTGGCTGCCAGGAGGGAGGCAGGCTTGCAGAATGTGCCCTTTGGTTGTTTAAGTGATTATATATTCCTGAATGTTTTGTGTACATCCAAAAAATAACCAGAGGGAATAAAAGCAAATACTGTTGAATGATGATGTATGGAGGAGACTGTAATCATTACAATGAAATGATGAGTGCAAAACCAATGTTCTCCCATGTAGACTATCACTCAATTCACAATAAAAACTAAATAGAAAAGGACACTATCTAAGATGGTTATGGGGAATGAGGGAAACTTATTCACCAGTTGAGGGCAGATACATGTTAACAAGGGTGACAATGTAGGCAATATACAACAGGAAGGTGGTTAGCAGATGAAGGTAGTGGGAGACACAGGGAAGAATGCAACAGTTAAAATGAATAGAGGTAAATACTCTTAGCTGGTGGTGGTGGTGTGCCATGGAGTCGGCCCCGACTCATAGTAACCCCATATTGGGTGTTTGAGGCTATAAATCTTTACGGGAGCAGAAAGCCTCATCTTTCTCCCATGGAACAGCTGGTAGTTTCGAAGTGCTGACCATGAGATTAGCAGGACAACTCGTAACCACTACGCTACCAGAACTCCTTTAATTGTTGGTACATGGAAGAAATTGCAACCATATAATGAAGCAAAAGTACACGATATGTTGAATGTAAAACTGATGATCTGCTCTATAAACCGTGACTCAGTTCACAATAAAAAGTTGAAAATAAATAAATAAAAATAAGACAAATTAATATATGGAGTCCTGGTGTGGCACCATGGGCTAATGCACTGGACTGTAAAGTTAATTTGAACTACAAGGTCGGTGGTTCAAGCTCACCAGCCACTCCTCTGAAACCCTATACAGGTTCGCTATGGGCTGAAACCAACTTGATGGCACTTAACAACAACAAGAAGCAATTAACATATAGAAAAGGCAAACAAATCTAAAAAGCAATTGAATTATACTGAAAGGTCAAGCCTCACAAGAAATAAAGAAAAACAAAGTAGTTTTCCTCAAAATAATACAAAAAAAGTTAGCTACCACGGAGTATAAACAGTACAGCAAAAGCCTGAAAAGATTCGTTCCCTGATCTGATCATTCTGACTCCATAAATCTATCCTAGAAATAACTCCCAACACTGGAGTATTTTTTTCTCCTTGGCCTAGAATTATCCTCAATAGCACAGTTTTGTATGAAAACAGAGAAGGAAAATACAGCTCTCTCATAATTCTACTAGTTAAAACAGTTTGTATATAAAAACAAAGAGTGAAAGTTACACTCCAACCTCCAATCTCTCTCAGAATTATCAACAAGAGTGTTGATAGTATACACAGTCTATCTTTGAATGACTGTATACCGAGTATACATAGTCTATCTTTACATAGGCCACATTACAAGGGTGCTTCAAAAAGTTCATGGAAATTTTCCATCTTTTTCAATTCCATTTTTCCATGAACTTTCTGAAATCCATTCACATATTTACATTTTTTTTTTTTTTTTAATTGTTACGTGTTCTCAAGTCAGTTCCAACACAAAGCAATCTGTATAGGGTTTCTGAGGCTGTAAATCTCTGCAAGACCAGAGAGCCTCATCTTTCTCCCAGGAAGCAGACAGTGGGCTCAAACCACCAACCCTGTGGTTTACAGTCAAGTGATTGTCCTACAGAACCACCATGCTCTCGTTTACATACATACAACCTCATAAACAGCTACAAGTTCACATTCTATGAAAAGATAAAGTAGATGACATACATATATAGATCACATACATAGAAAGAAAATATTTTTCTATTACTAAATATATTAGTAGACCTGGTGTAGTATTATACAATAAGCACTGGACTGTAAACAACGAGGTTGGCAGTTCAAACTCATCAGTTGTTCCTTGGAAATTCTATATAGGGTCGCTGTAAGTTAGAATCAACTCAATGGCACTTAACAACAACAAATATATTAAATGACAATTTCTGTGTGCTATATACAGACACTATTTTAAGGCCGTTATATTTATTACATCATTTAAACTCACAACAGTTGGTTAAAGTCAAACAACCTTGTGTCCTAATACTGATATATTTACGTCATTTAAAACAAATCTGCAGCAACCCACTGTATGGATATATTGTCATTTACTTTACCATTATTTTAGACATTTGGTGTTTTTAATAATTTTTTTGTAAATCACCAATTTAGAGCAAAAAAACAGTAAACCACTTAATTAGCAGAATGATTAGCTCAATTATAATGTAATCACATAAGGAAATACACTACCATAAAAAATAATTTGAAAACAGGTAAGTAACTACATCAAAAAGTAAAGTAAAATCCACAGGAAAACCAAAATAATTCAAAATATGAATTTAACTATGTAATAAACCAATACTGATTTCAGGATGGTATAATCTAAGTGATATATTTCTCCATCTTCTTTATTCTAAGTTTTTTAAAGTTTCAACAATTAAATACAATATTTTTTTAAATGTTATATTTCCTCTGCATAAGAAATAAAACTGCACAAATAGGTAATAATCTTAATACTTTCAAATGCACTGATAGTCCAAATGCCAACACTATACAAACCCATTGCCATCAAGTTAATTCCAACTCACAGCTATTCTATTATACAGGACAGAGTCAAACTGCCCCCTAGGTTTTCCAAAGCTGTAAATCTTTACGGAAGCAGTTTCTCCCACAGAGCAGCTGGTGAGTTTGAACTGCCAACATCTGTTAGCAGCCGGGTATTTTAAGCACTGTGCCATCAGAGCTCTTAAAGCCTTCACAAGTTCCCCTAAATCACAGTTAGATATAAAATTCTAATTCCAAGTATTGATTGCTATAACACATATGGCAATACAAGAAATATCTTTCTAATTATAAATCGTACGATAATTACAATATTTTTTGATATAGTTATCACTTCTTGATGCATACCTTTGCTTTTGACTGTGTTAATTCAAAGTGGATAGATTCTACTTTAGTCATTAAAGAATGATTTTGTGAGACCAAGCAAGCATTCTGCTGCCTAAGTTTACTAAGTTTCTCTCGAAGGTTTTTGATTTCCTGATCCACAGGGGTAGAAGATGCAAAAGACACCTAAAAAATGAAAAAGAACAACTTACTATGGGTTATTTAAACATTGTATACAATTTTAAAATGACTAATGAACTCTAAAAATGAAGTTGTAATATTTAATGAGGGTTGGCAAGGATGTAAGGCAGTAAGCCCTTCCTCAGCTACTGATGATGAAAGTCTATGCAAGTCCAACTTAGAAAACAGTAGCGCACTTTGAAAAACAACTTGATAATATTACCTTGTAAAGTCAAGCATACTAAGACCCAACAACATCTCTCCTGGGTATAAATCTGCTAGACACCTTTGCATTTAAAGATAAGCACATAACTAAATTGTTCACTGCTGCGATTAGCTGCCATCAAGTCAAATGCCAACACACGTGTTAGAACTGCTCAATAGGGTTTACTTGGCTATAAGAAATCCTGGTGGTGAGACTATGAGTCGGAACCGATTCAACCACACTTAACAACAACAATAATCTTCATGGAGGAGGAATACTGTTTGTACAATAAACAATGGACTGCAAGGTCAGTTTGAACCGTAAGATCAATGGTTCAAACTCACCAGCTACTCCCTGAAAACCCTATTCAGAGTCACTATGAATCAGAACTGACTTGACAGCACTTAACAACAATCTTTATGAAAGCACTTTGCCAGGCCTTTACTTCCATTTATGATATGGAAATAACCCAAATATTTACCAACAATAAAAAGATAAGCTATACTTTACATAAGATGGACATAGTTTAAAATGCTATTTCAATTTTAATGATTGCATCTTCAAAAACATTTCTTTATATTAATTTTATTATCTTGAACAAGTAATATATTTACATAAAAAGTCAAAACTAAATTTTAAAAAAGTAAACATTTAAGTCTCATTCCCATTCTTACTAGGTACATTTTTTTTTTCTTCTTTAGTCTTCATGTTTGCACATGCACATACAAGCAATACAAAACAAACCCCCTAAGCTTCCTTATAAAAAAATAAACATAATATATACCATTCTGGACTCCTGGTGTGGCACTGTAGAATCAGCACTTGATTGCAACCACAAGGCTGGCAGTTCAATCCATCAGCTGCTCCTCAAAAACCCTATATAGGCTCACTATGAGTCAGGACCAACTTGACAGCACTAACAACAACAAAGTAATTATGCACTTTGCGCATTTTACTTGAACAATATATCCTGGCAATCTCTTTAAAAATTAATCTACAGAGAACAAACAAGATGGTGGATCGCGTACAAGTGCAATAAAGAGCTCCGCCAACAACAACATAGAATACCTGACCAAGCAAGCTAAGGGGATGGTCCCAGAACTCTGAACCACATATAAAGGAATATTTAGAAGGTTGGAAGGCTTACAGCCAGGGAATTTGTGGCAGAAGCAAGAAATCCATTGCTTTCTAGCATGGGACGCTAAGGTGCTCCAGGAACCGCCATCTTGGGTGAGAACAAGCGGGGGAAGGATCGGAACGGCCACAGATGCCTGGCAGAACCGCAGAGACAAAGGTGTGAACATTCTTTTCTTTTGGTAGCTTTTCATTGGTTCCTTACAGTCTGCGCACCTCCATTCAGGTGACTATAGAGGTGCCTGAGCTAGTGGGCAACTCAGCTCCACCCTCAAAGGGGTCTACTACACATGCTCACACAGCTCCTCAAAATTTAAAGAGATAGTTTCCAATTAAAACCAAACAGCCACAGCCGGCCCTGAACTGTTTCCAACTAGAAAAAAGGAATGAATGGGGATTGTGGAGAGGAACAAGCAGACAAAAAAGGAAATAAGCTGAAAAAAAAATCCTAAATTACGTAAAAACGACCAACAGTGGCATCTTGAAATTTCTCAGGAAGAAGAGTGAAAAGGAAAGCCCATTTCTTGATCATATCTACCTGGAGGCAATCAGAAAGCATAAAAAAAATACCAAAATACATACCCATCTAAGTATTAAGGCCACAGATAACCCCTGAATATGCCTAAAAAACAGAAGCAGATGACTGTATCTGCACATGTCCAGAAACGAGATAAAGTGACTAAGGCAAATGAGCTGGAAGTAGACCTACACTCCATACTGGAAGATGGACAGGCTTTGGAAATGCCTGAGAAGGAATTCAGAAAAAAAGATTATAAAAGGTATCAAAACACCATACAATGGAATTTAGACAAATAAGGAAGAAGTCAGGAAAGCGCTACAGGAACAATCAAATAAGATAGATACAGCATGGAAACAATTCAAAACCAACAGAAAGAGGTCCAAACAATTAATAATAGAGTATCAGAAATGGACAATACACTGAAAGGGCAAAGGAATAGAATTGAAGAGATAGAAGCCAGAATCAGTGAGCTAGAAGATAAATCTCTCAACACCACTAAAATAGAAAAACAAAACACCAAAAAGGATAAAAAAAATCTGAAGAAGGCCTAAGATTCATGTTGGATAACATGAAGAGGAATAAAAAGAATTATTGGCATTCCAGAACAGGAACAATTACACAAGTCCATAGAGGAAATAGTTGAAGAGCTTCTGGAAGAAAATTTTTCTAACATCATGAAAAGTGAAAAGATAAGCATTCATGAAGCTCAATGAGCCCCAGGATGGATAGACCCTAAAAGACAATCACCAAGACATACAATAATCAAGGTCTCCAAAATCAAAGATAAAGACAGCATCCTGAAAGCAGCTAGGGAAAAGAGAAATATAACATACAAAGGCAAGCAAATCAGATTAAGTTCGGATTTCTCAACAGAAACCATGCAGGCAAGAAGGCAATGGGGAGAGATAGATATATAAAGGAGCTCTGGTACTGTAGTGGTTACGAATTGGGCTGCGAACCGCAACGTCAGCAGTTCGAAACTACCAGCTGTTCTGCCGGAGAAAGATGAGGCTTTCTGCTCCCGTAAAGATTTACAGCCTCGGAAACCCTGTATAGGGTCTCTATGAGTCGGAATTGACTCCACGGCACACAACAAAAACAACAATGTAAAACCCTGAAAGAAAAAAACTGCCACCCAAGAATCCTCTACCCAGCTAAGCTGTCAATCAAATACGATGGCATAATCAAAACATTCCAGGATAAGCAGATGCTAAGGGATTTTGCCAAAGCCAATCCTGCTATGAAAAACATCCTAAAGGAAGTTCTGTGAACTGAGAACCAACAAGAACACACAACAACTACAGAATGATGTACATGGCAGCATCAACCTGAACTCAGTTGACAAATGGAAGAATCAAGAACAGAATAAAATTATAAGAACAGAGGATCTGGGAGGTCAGTCTATGATCAAAACAATTAAAATTTATGTGAAAAAAGGTAAACACAGAGGAACAGAGATCCAGGTGGTAGGAAGGTCAGGTAGATTACTGCATAAAATAGAATGTCTTAAATGGAGGGAAGAACTAATGGAATATAAGGTACCCACAATGGGGTTGGGGTTGGGGGTTTACTTTGGGTGTTGGGGAAGGCAATACAAGAAGGGGGTTGGAGGTGGAAGAACAAGATAGATAGGGGAACACTGAGACAGGTTTGCATGGCCTAGTAGGACAGAGGTGAATAGTGATGCATACTTAACCTTGGAACAACAGGGTTCTGGGATACAGGGATCTAAGTATAGCTTAAAGAGGGTAAATAATAGTAAAATCCTTGACTGCCTTATGAATATTAGTTTCCCTTGCCTACTATTGTAAAATAGACACTTGAGTGGGATAGAAAGGAATGTTGGGAAACATGATTAG
>NW_006411351.1:9645-10139 GCF_000296735.1 Chrysochloris asiatica
GAAGACTTACAACTGGGCAGTTTGTGACAGAAGCAAGAAATCCATTGATTCCTGGTTCAGGACGCTCAGTTACGTGAGGAGCCGCCATTTTGTGTGGGGCCAAGCGGGGGAAAGGATCAGAGCAGCCACGGATGCCTAACAGAGCCGCAGAGATAGAGGTGTGCACATTCTTTTTCTTTTTTGGTGTTTTTCGTTGGTCCCTTGCTGTCTGCGTACCTCCACTCTGGTACCTAAGGGGTGCCTGAGCTAGTGGATACCCCAGCCCCACCCTCGGAGGGTTCTACTATGCATGTGCATAGATCTCCTCGAAATTTAAAGAAACAGTTTCCACTTAAAACCAAACGGTTGACAGAGATTAAGCCTAAGAGTAGGCCTTGAACTTTTCTTGTTTGCTTTTTGTTCTGATTTTTAACACGGGAAAGAAAAGAAGAAGGTTATAGGGAGGGAACGAGAGCTCATACTAGGCTACAATTTTTTTTTTTTTTAATAATTTT
>NW_006411351.1:10427-11245 GCF_000296735.1 Chrysochloris asiatica
GAAAAGGGAAGCCCACATCCTGATTATACCTTCCTGGAAGGAATCAGAAAGTACAAAAAATACCAAAACACATACTCAATTAAGTATGAAGGCCACAAGTAAAACATTCAACATGTCTAACAACCAAAAGCAGATGACCATATCAGCACATGTCCAGAAACAAGATAAAGGGTCTGAGACAAATGACCTAGAAGTAGACCCGGACTCCATTATGGAAGGACGGCAGGTCTTGGAAATGCCTGAGATGGAATTCAGATTAATGATTATAAAATGTTTCAAAACACTTTACAATGGAGTCGAGAAACAAGGAAGAAGCCAGGAAAGTACAACAGGAACAATCAAACAAGATAGATACAACATTGGAAATAATTCAAAACCTACAGAAAGAGGTGAAAACAATCAATAACAAAATAACAGAAATAGAGAACACTCTGAAAGGGCAGCAGAGTAGAATAGATGAGATGGACGGAAGAACCAGTGAGCTGGAAGACAAGTCTCTGAACACCACTAAGTTAGAAGAACAAACACAAAAAAGGATAAAAATTTCTGAAGATGGTCTAAGATTCATGTTGGACAACATGAAGAGAAATAGCTTAAGAATTATCAGAATTCCAGAACAAGAAGAATCCCACAAGTCCACAGAGGAAATAGTTGAAAAACTGCTGGAAGAAAATTTCTCTAACAACCTGAAAAGTGAAAAGATAAACATCCAAAAAGCACAACGAACCTCAGGAAGGATTGATCCCAAAAGAAAATCACCAGGACATATCATAGTCAAGCTCTCTAAAATCAAAGATAAGGAGACACTTCTGAAAGCC
>NW_006411352.1:0-3114 GCF_000296735.1 Chrysochloris asiatica
CGGTGGCATAGCCCTCAGAATCACAGCAACTCAGACCACCACAGCACGACAGACAGACGAGTGGTGTCTTCATAGAATGCTTCATTTTAGTTTTTAAGTATCATTAAAATGAAGGATTTCTGATTTCAATGTAATTATTACCCAGCCATGGGATAACTCTTTAAATTAAAACATGTTGCAGTTAAGTGCCATCAAGTCAATTCCAACTCATAGTGACCCTGTATAGTCATTCTTAGGAGTAAGAACTGTCCTAGCATTTAGAAGTCTGGTGCTTATCCTACAGCACCACACCAGAACAATACAGTTTACTTTTATCTGTAAACCAATAAAATATCAGTAAGGTATTTTCTTCTTCTGAGCTTCAAGAAGTGCTGAAAGTGAAAAGACATTATATATCTTCATTACAACTAAAATCTATGATATATAATATTTTAAACACTGTCTCATATTGTTTAATCTTAAAATAAAAACCACCATATCCAAATGGTTGCAAATGCAACCTCTAACAAGGTAAACAGCTGACTAGACTATATATGTAGTTGAATTCTGAATCCCTACAATTTATTGTATAATATCAGTGCAGTGAATTATTTAATATGCCTCTTGGAGCCATGTCTTTGTAATTCCCATCAAATGACTTCTTCCTGATGGGTCTGGGTAAAAAAAGGTGGGGGTCTATGCTGGTGGGATTACATGGTTCATTTGTGAATGATTGCTAACAGGGTTAATTGCAATTACTAAAATTTCGAAATTTAATGAGGCACTTGGTCAGTCTTGTCATCTTGCTGGGTATAAAATGAGCCATTTTGGTGATGTGAGGGGACTGTGCGCCCCTTTGTTCAACTAACCTAGCTCACCTCCTTCTGATCTTCAGTTCTTGGTACTTGACCCAGGGGCCTCATCTGATTTCCCAGCTTCACAGACTTGTGAGTCAGTAGCCCAATTCTGCATGAGTGAGGAGAATCCTCCAGACTGACATCTAAACTGCGGATTTGTCACTTGCCAGTCCATGCAATTGATTGAGCCATTTCCTTGACAGTTCTTGAGTTCTGTGAGATGTTATAGTGAATTTTGGAAACCTGAGATATGGAGGAAAATACTGAGGGGAGGAGCAGTGTTTGATATTAGGGACTATAGAGTGGTATGTTGTTGTTTTTAGGTCCATAGAGTCAATTCCAACTCATATTGACACTATGCACAACAGAATGAAACACTGCTCATCCTCACAATTGTTATGATTGAACTCATTGCTGCTGTCATCCATCTCCTTGGAGATCTTCCTCTGTTTTGCTGACCCTCACCTTTACCAAGCATGATATCCTTCTCCAGGGAATGGTCCCTCCTGACAACATGTCTGATGAAGGATGAAGCACCACCCGGTCCTGCACCATCCTCACAATTGCTGCTATGGCTTGAGCCCTTTACTGCTGCCACTGTGCCAATCTATTGGGGTCTCCCTGTTTTTCACTGTTCCTCCACTTTACCAAAGGAGCTCTGGTAGCATAGTGGTTACGAATCGGGCTGTGAACCTTAAGGTCAGTGGTTCAAAACTACCAGCTGCTCCGCGGGAGAAAGATGAGGCTTTCTACTCCCATAAAGATTTACACCCTCGGAAACCCTGTACAGGGTCGCTATGGGTCGGAACCGACTCGACGGCACTTAACAACAACAACAACTACTTTACCAAGAATGATGTCCTCCAGGGATTGGTTCCTCCTGTTAATATGACCAAGTATGAGAGATGAAGTCTGGTCATCTTGTCTTTTAAGGAGATTTCTGTTTGTACTTTTTCCAAAAGGTATCTGTTTATTCTTATGGCAGTCCATCATACCTTTAATGTTCTTCTTCAACACCTTAACTCAAATGCTTCAATTCTTCTATGGGCTTATTTATTCACTGTCCAATTTCACATGCATATAAGGTTACTGAAACTATCTGTTGCTGTTAAGTACTTTCAAGTAGATTCCTACTCATAGCAACCCTATTTACAACACAATGAAACACTGCCCATTCTGGTACCATCTCCCCAGTGTTACTATGCTTGAACCACTGTGCCAGTCCATCTTGTTGAGGACTGTACATTTTCCTCTGACTCTGTGCTTTACCAGGCATGATGTCCTTCTCCACGGACTGGTCCTTACTGCTAATATGTTCAAAGTACATTAGACAAAGTGTCTCCATCCTCACTTCTAAGGATCATTCTGACTTTGCATCTTCCAAGACTGATTTATTCATTCTTCTGGCAGTCCATGCTATTCTGTATTCTTAGCCAACACCTTAATTCAAAGGCATCAATTCTTCTCTGTCTTCCTTGTTTTTTTTCACTGTTCACATGTATATGAGGTGATTTGAAAATACCTTGCCTTGGGTTAGGCACACTTAAGTACTGATGGTGATATCAAAGAGCTTTTTAGCATTTTAAAAAAGATCTCTTGGAACAGAATTACTCAATGCAATACATCCCTTTAGTTCTTAACTATTGCTTCCATGGGTGTTGATTGTGGATATATCTAGAATAGACAAATTAAAAGAGACAGAAATAGATGGTTTGTTGTTAAATGCTAGTTCCAACTCATAGTGACTCTGTATAGTTTTCAAGGAGCTGCTGGTGGGTTTGAACTACCAACCTTACAGTTAGCAGTCCAGTGCTGATCCTTCATGACCACACCAGGAATCCAAATGGATGGCTGTTGTTGTTGTTGTTAAGTGCTGTTGAGTTGGTTCTACACATAGCGGCCCTGTATAGGGTTTCCTAGGAGCAACTGGTGAGTTTAAACTGCTGACCTTGTGGTGCAAACTGACCTTGCAATCCAGTGCATTATTCTTCAGCACTACACCAGGAGGAATCTAATGTTATAACTTAATGGATGCTGAATTTCTGTGAAATGTGACTAATAGTTTTGCAAATGGGTAGTAATGGTGGCTGTACACACTATGTTGTTGTTGTCAGGTGCCATCGAGTCAGAACCGACTCATAGCGACCCCATACACAGCAGAACGAAATAATGTCCGATCCTGGGCCAACCTCACTACCACTGTCACACTCGATGCCATCAATGATGCCACCTGGCTGATCCATCTCATTGGGGGTCTTCCTCTTTTTCTCTGACCCTC
>NW_006411352.1:4124-11899 GCF_000296735.1 Chrysochloris asiatica
GTCAATGTATGATTGTAGCCATTTCTGTATTACCTTTAGCATAACTTTACTCGCTTGAGATATCAAAGAGATTGTCCGATGATTTCCGCATTCAGCCACTTCTCTTTGGAATGGGCATAAATATGGATGTCTTCTAATCAGTCATCCAGATAGCTGTCTTCCAAATTTCTTTGCAGAGATGAGTGAGTGCTTCTTGTGCTGCCTCACTTTTTTGAAAGATTTCAATTTTTATTCCATCAATTTCTAGCACCTTGTTCTTTGCCAATTCCTTCAATGCACTTGGACTTCCTCCCTAAGTATCATTGGCTCTTGTTCATATGGTACCTCTTGAAGTGGTTGAACATTAACCATTTCCCTTTGGTACAATGACTCTGTGCATTCCTTCCATCTTTTCTTGATGCAATCTGCATCATTCAATAATTTGCCCAGAGAATCTTCTAATAATGAAAGTCGAGGCTTGAATTTTTTCTTCATTTCCCCCAGCTTAAGAAATGCTCACTGGTACACACCATAAATGTAATTATAGTTACAGAATATGGTGTTGTAGATTAATGCCTTGGGATGCAGGATTGGTCTGAACAATTTATTTCTGTCTAGCTATTTTCTGAAATGGTGTTGGCAGGACAGAGATCACTTATAAAAAGAATGATAAGAATTTGGTTCGAACAGATTATAGTTGAACAACTCATGGTCTTTCAAAATTTGACAGGTAAACTGGAGAGTTGTATACACAGGAGTACATCAAAAATTATTATTATTGTTGTTGTTATGTGCCATGGCGTCTGTTCTGACTCATAGCGACTCTGCATAGGTTGTAAATCTTTACAAGACCAGAAAACCTCATTTTTCTCTCACAGAACAGCTGGTAGTTTTGAACTGCTGACCTTGAGATTCGCAGCCCGATTTGTAACCACTGTGTTACCAGAGTTTATTACTTGGGTTTTAATTCACAGAGGCATGATTTATTCCAAATGAAATGTATTTAGACATGTCTGTAATCAGTGTATGACAGAAGACAAGTTCTCTTAGTAGTACACTTTCTTAGTCTCATTAGGGTGCCTTCAAAAAGAGTCCAATCAAAACAGTGGTTTCTGAGGGGATCTACTGTGTCGGTGAAATTGAAGGCAGAGATATCAGCTCAGAATATTATGACAACTGTTTTTTGTGATTACAATGGGATAATCTGGATAGATTTTTTTTTGAAGGATGCAATATGATCACAGGGATTTATCAGGAAGAAGTTTTAGAAAAACTACATTGGTGTGAAAAAAATTTAACTGATGAATTATTTTCCATCAGACACCTACTCATTCTTTGAGGTTAGCAAGTCTTGTGTGAATATCTTTGAAAAAGCTTACTACAACCTCCCTACAGGCCTGTATTTGCCTTTTCAGACTCCCTTTCACTCCATAAACTTAAAGAATATAGCAAGAAAACCTGATTTGAGCCCCTCAAGGATGTCCAAGTGGCCATCGTGATGAAGTGTAAATTAAAGATTGCAGAATTATTTGGGAATGGTTGGAGAGACAGAAACACTGCATTCAAAAGTGTATAGTCCTAGATCAGGAGTGGAAAACATTTTCCCCCCCAAAATTTGTAACATTATTTATGGGACATGCTAAATTATTAACTTAAATATTAGCTTGCTATGTTTTAATTAAAGGAGCTCTGGTAGCATAGTGGTTACGAATCGGGCTGCGAACCTTAAGGTTAGCGGTTCGAAACTACCAGCCGCTCCGCGGGAAAAAGATGAGGCTTTCTACTCCCGTAAAGATTTACACCCTCGGAAACCCTGTATAGGGTCGCTATGGGTCGGAACCGACTCGACGGCACTTAACAACAACAACAAATGTTTTAATTAACTCACCCCTAATGTGGAGTCCTGGTGTGGTGCCGTGGGTTAACGCACCAGATTGCAAAGATACTTGAATTGCAAGGTCAGTGATTCAGACTCACCAGTCGTTCCTCAGAAACCCTATACAGGGTCGCTGTGGGTTGGAATCGACTCGACAACACGTAATAACACAAGCAATGTGATGGCTGGAACTGCGGTTGCCTTGGCTGGACCAGAGCAAATGATTTTGATATGGCCTGCAGGCCAGATGTTTCCCACTCCTGTCCTAGATAGAGGAGATGTCAAGAATCAATAGCTTCACATTTTGATTTTTTTTTTTTCATAAAGGTTTCCACGATTTTGTATCAATAATTTTTAGTTACCTTTATTTTGTTAGAGATGACCAGTGTATTGCTATTGTTAAGTGCCATCAAGTTAGTTCTGAACCATAGTGATCCTGTAAAGGATTTCCAAGGAGAAGCTGGTGAGCTTGAACTCCCCACCTGATAGTTCAAATTGATTTTGCAGTCCAGGGTGTTAACCTACAGTGCCACACAGGCATCCAGTAATTGAATGAACAAATGACAGCTTAATATTCTTTAAAACTATTCATCCCTCAACCATTGAACCGAAACTAGAGACAGGTTTTCTGATATTTGAGTCTATTTCAAATGTCCCCAATGAGATGGTTTGGCCAAGTGGCAGCATCGATGGACTCAATTGTGGCAACAGTAGTGAGGTTGGCCCAGGATTGGGCAGTGTTTCTTTCTGCTATGCATAAGGTCGCTATGAGTCGGTACCAACTTGATGGCATCTAACAACAACACAACAACATTCATGCAGTTTCCAGTGGCTAATCTTTCACATGGTCGACAGTTCAAACCGACCAGCTGCTCCTGGGAAACACTCTACAGGGTCGCTGTGAGTCAAAACTGATTTGATCGCATTTAACAACAACATTCTTTCATAAATGTTGTTTCTCATTTTTCCTACTTTGTCTTAGTCTTGAAGATCTTTTGATAAATGTCCACCATGCTTGACCCTATTGATATTTAATATATCAGAGGCATGGCTTTCAGCATGACAGTACACACAAGCCACTATAGAATGATAAACTGACAGATCAGGGAAATTAACTTCCACCATTTGGATAAAGGAGTGTTGAAAAAGTTGTGCAATTAAAAAAACAAAAATCATCACACATAGTAGACTGCCCCTCAACTTTATGTTTTATTTTTTGTGGCACTTCCTTTCCCGTTTTTCAAGTTTATTATTCCTCAACTATAACTTGTATTTAAGGAGCTCTGGTAGCGTAGTGGTTACGAATCGGACTGCGAATCTTAAGGCCAGTAGTTCGAAACTACCAGGTGCTCCACGGGAGAAAGATGAGGCGTTCTGCTCCCATAAAGATTTACAGCCTCGGAAACCCTGTACAGGGTCGCTATGGGTTGAAAACTACTCTACGGCACTTAACAACAACAACAACAACAATAACTTGTATTTATTTGGAACTTTTCTAAGTACACTGTAAAGATGTTCTACAATTACATTGCATATTTCATTAAAACAAACAAACAGTAATTATACAAATGATAGAATCATTACCTCAATGCTAATACATACATAATTCCAAACCAAATTATCAAAAGTATAAGTCCTTAAAAGAGAACAACATTATTACTCTGAGACAGGTTTCAATATAAGTAAGAATTATAAAGAAAATACTGAACAATTTTTATGGTTAATTTATGAAAATGATAGAGCAGCTCAACTGTGTATCAATCAACTGAGGCCAGATTCTATCTGGACTTTAATAAGAATCCTTCTGGAATTCTTGTGGACAAGATGGAGACACTGGCTAGTTCATCACCTACTTTGTTTCCTTTAAATAATATCATTTGCAGATCATATGCAGGACTCTATTCTTATCCTTCCTCCATTACTCATTTGTGGCATTAAATAGTCTAGCAGTTTAGGAGAAATGTAATACAATTTCACAATTGGAACGACACTTGGGATGATGATAATTAATATGAATTTGGACAAATTCTACATCCAAAAAGAATGCTATAGGCAAACTTGAATCTAGCAATATGAAATTTAACAGTCATAAATATGAACTCTTGGGTTTAGGTAAAATGAATAACTGCATTTCTCCAGAATTATTAGAACACCTGTAAAATTAGTATTTTAATCAATTTTAGGATCATTTTGAGTCAACACTGCTTTGTAATCAACACTGTAGTGGACCTAGCTGCTAATGAAACCAGTCTTTTGGTAGATGGGAAAGAGGTGGAAGGAATCTGCTCTTAGTCCTATTGATCTCAACGCTGTACTGATCATATGTGGAATATTACATTCAGGGACATACATTATAAAAGAGATAGAAACAGACCCACATGTGGCAAAGTAAGAGAGAATCATGTAGGGTCTCAAGTCTGTGTAATCATGATATTGCTTTCAATTATGCATACTTTTGGAAAGAAACTTCAGTGGGTGATTTGATTTATTCATGTTCTATGAAGCACTATAATGAGGAGGACAAGTGTACTTGTTTTGAGGTCTGATCACCAGTTTAAATCTCAGCTCTAGAATTTAATGGACAATTTCACTGAAATTTTAGCACTCAGTTTTTACAGATTTTAAGATTGAAGACAAAAATGATACATGTCTCGACATATCATGATAAACATTGGGAAATCAAGGGGTAATAGGGAAAAAATTCAAATGTTTTAAAAAGTTGTGAAAAATAGAAAAACTTGTTTTTTTTTTTTTTTTTTTTTTTTAACGTATTGAGACTTCTTCAATCTAGGAAACTACAAAAAGTGTGTGTGGGAAATCTGTTCATTCTAAAAGAAATGGACTGTAAGTCCAGATTATATACCTAAAGCTGTTGTCTTTCAGAAACTTTGGTTAAAGAAAGACAGTTAATGGAGCAGCTGCAGACTTTAGATCCAGAGAGGGAGAGCAACTGTGTGCTGAAGACCTGGGGGTATGGGGGACAGGATTGCAGGGTATACCCTTTGGTTGGTTGATGATGCATGGAGTGGATTGTAACCATGGCAATGAATGTAAAAATAATGTTCTCCCATGTAAACTATCACATAATTTACAATAAAACATTAAAAAAGAAAGAAAGACAGTTAGGCTATGGATGTATTACAAGGTTTTATTCATGCAACATATCCGTAGAAACTACTCAAGAAAATCCTCTAACCTAATGCAAAAGAAACCAGGTACAAAATGAAATGTTTATCACTAGTTAAACATTGATATGTGCATATAAATTTTTTAAATTACAGAAGTTTTCATGGATTAATTAATTTTAATCTTACACTAAAATTGCTAAAATATCCTTAGAACATCCTATAAATATGACAATTTTTTGAAAAATATAAGGTTTAATTAGGAACATACCATTTAATCATATAAATCAAAATTATTTCTAATGATAAGAATAACTCAATAAAATATGATTGCATTTTATAGGACATTAAAGAAATACTCCACTCTCAATTTTAAGTTAGAAATAAAACATCATCTTTATCATAATCTTAACTATTTGAATATTAAGAAATCTCTTTAGTCTAAATGTTCTCATTAAATAAATGAAAACTATAACCCTTCCACCTGAGTAATTTTGGAATGAAAAGGTAGCACTCTGATTTTGTAGGGAATGTAAAGAAAACAAAGACAGAGAAGTTGAGTGGTCAAATTAGTCCCTTACTCCTTCAATCACAATTGTCATTTAATCAGCCAGGACTAGCGAGATGTATATTCCGGGAAATAACAATGTGTCTGTGTGACTTTCTTCATTGGGAGTCTATGTATACATTTTTGCATCCTGTGATCTAGAAAATGTATTTCATCCTCATTATAAAGAACTCCTCCAGTACTTCAGTGATCTGACTCCTTTAACTTGTCTTATATGAGAATCCCAAGTGAAAGGAAAGAGTTTAATTATGGTAAGAAAAGAATATATTTTACCAATGGAAAAGTATATTTATTTCAGTAGCTTGCTAAGGTAAAATGTCATTTATACTGTATTGTATGTTTTTTATTCCAAGTGAAACCTTGTAGTTTTCCAGAAATAAAGTATGGATATCTACTTGATGAAGAGAGGTATCGACCATACTTTCCAGAATCTATAGGAAGCTATTTCCCCTACCACTGTAACAGAGGATTTGTGACTCCTTCAAACCGTGATTGGTATTACATAACATGCACAAAAGATGGATGGTCACCAAAAGTCCCATGTCTCAGTAAGTAAATCTCTTTAAAATTATATGTATATGTGAATTTTTCAGTAAGTGTAGAGGAAGGAGCATAGATTGCAGCTGCATTTAAAATGATAAAAATGATAAAATGATAAAAATAGGGCATTAGGAAGAGTGCTGCTAGAAAAATGACCAAAATAGATTTGTTCTTTCGTGAGTATATATTCCTGAAAATCAAATGAGAAACAAGACCGGAACTTTATAAAACTGTCTCCAAGCTATATTTGAACATATTTTAATTAGAAAGACTTAAGATAAATAACACAGAATACTTGTTTTTCATTTTAAAGAACATTCTGAGTAATACAACCTTTGCTTACAGATTCTGATATTCTAATATAAATATTTGCAAAGACAGTTTTTAGTTTATTATTTTGACCAAATTCATGTTTTTAATTTATTATTTTGTGGTCCTTGGGAAGATGCTATTTATATCAAGTGGAAAACGGATATTCTTCTCAATCAGGCAGACATTTTTTAGAGGGTGATTCTGTACAACTTGAGTGCAACCGTGGGTACCGTCTTCTGAATGGACATACCACCATTACATGTACAGAGCATGATTGGTCTCCTCCTCCTAGATGCCTTGATATGCTGGCTTGGACTTAAAATACAATGTTGAACAGAAGTGGTGATAGACAACATCCTTGTCTTGTTCGTTCACTCAAAGGAAATTATTTCAGTGTCTCTTCATTGAGAAGAATGATGACTATTGGTTTTGCATATATGCTCCTAGAAATGTTGAGGATATTCCCTTTTTTTCTTATTTTGATGAGCTTTTAACATAAATGATTGTTGATATTTACCAAATGGCTTTTTTGCATCACTTAATGTGGTTATATGGTTCTGTTCTTTTAGCTTATTTATGTAGTGGACAATGTTGATTGGTTTTCAAATGATGAAAATTCCTTATAAAATTATATAAATCCCAATTGGTCATGGTGTATTATATTGTTGATATGATACAATACTATTGGCTAGGATTTTGTTGAAGATTTTGGGGTGTATGTTCATGAGGGATATTGATCTGTAATTTTCTTTTCTAGTGCTATCTTTGCTTGGCTTTTGTATTAGGGGTCTGCTTACTACATTGAATGAGTTCGGTAATATTTCCTCTTTTTTTATATTCTGGAATACTTTGAGTAGATTTTCTGTATGTTGTTTTATGAATGAATGCTTTAAAGAATTCTTCAGTGAAGCCATCTGGGCTAGAATTTTTTTTTGGAAGAGGTGGGGAGTTTTTTTAAACAAACTGTTCAATTTCTTTTCTGTTATGGGTGTGTTCAAATTTTCTACCATAGTTTGTATTTGTTAAGGCAGGTTTTAGTGTTTCTAGAAATTTCTTCTATATTTTCTAATTTTTTAGAATTCTATTCCTCATAGTATTGTTATTATTCTTTATTCTTCAGTTGGTTCTGTTATGACTTCACATCTTCCATTTTTTATTTGTATTATTTTTATCTCTTACTTTTCCTTTGCCAGCAAATTCTCAGGTTTTTTTTGTTTTTGTTTTTTTCTTTTTTAAATGTTTTATTGTGAATTATGTGATAGTTTACATGGGAGAACATTAATTTTACATTCATTCTATGTATATCGTCTCATTGCCATGATTACAATACCCTCCATGCATCATCAATCAACCAAAGGGTATACCCTGCAATCCT
>NW_006411353.1:0-1014 GCF_000296735.1 Chrysochloris asiatica
GTATTGCAACATTTCCATATACAGAGCTCTAGCTACATGGCAGACGTGTCCAAGGTGTCCATATACTGATTTAGCTACTGACAAACACGTCAAATATGCTCATGTACAGAGAGCTACCTACTTGACAGATCAGTCCAAAATATTCATGTACAGAGTGCTAGCTACATGGCAGACATGTCCAAAATGTCCATATACAAAGAGCTAGCAACATGGCCGGGTAGTGTGACATTTCCATATACAGAGTTCTAGCTCTTAGGCAGGTGAGTCAATCTTGTCTATATACAGAGAGCTAGCTACATGGCAGAGTAGTGCAACATTCCATATACAGAGTTCTAGGTATGTGGCAGATGTGTCCAACATGTCCATATACTGAGAGCTAGCTACATGGTAGAGTAGTCCAACATGTCCATATACTGAGAACTAGCTACATGACAGACAAGACCAATATGTTCATAAACAGAGAAATACTTTCTTCGCAGATCAGTGTAACAAATCCATGTACAGAGAGCTAGCTACATGGCAGACAAATTCAAAATCACCATATACAGAAAGCTAACAATATGGCAGGGTACTGCACAATTTCCATATACAGATTTCTAGCTATATGGCAGATGTGTCAAATTATCAATATACTGAGAGCTACCTACATGGAAGATCAGTCCAATATGTTCATATACAGGGCGCTACCAACTTGGCAGGTCAGTCCAACATATCCATGTACGTGGAGGTAGCTACATGGCAGATGTGTCCAAAATGTCCATATACAGAGAGCTAGCTACATGACAGGGTAATACAACATGGCAGGGTAGTGCATAATTTCCATATACCGAGTTCTAGCTATATGGCAGAAGTGTCAAAAATGTCCATATACTGAGAGCTACCTACATGGCAGACCAGTCCAATATGTTCATATACAGGTAGCTACCTACTTGGCAGATCAGTCCAACACATGCATGTACAGGGAGCTAGCTACATGGCAGACGTTTCCATATGCAGATGGCTAGTTACATGGTA
>NW_006411353.1:1249-2835 GCF_000296735.1 Chrysochloris asiatica
TACAGAATTCGAGCTACATGGCAGATGTGTCTAACTTGTCCATATACTGAGAAATATCTACATGGCAGAGTAGTCTAACATGTCTATATTCAGGGTAAGTAGCTTCATGGCAGATGTGTCAAACGTGGTCATATACTGAGAACCACCTTCAGGGCAGAAAAGTCCTATATGTTCATATACAGAGAGCTAAGTACTTGTCAGATCAGTCTAACATCCATGTACAGAGAGCTAGCTACTTGGAATTTGATTCCAAAATGTCCATATACGGAGAGCAAGCTACATGGCAGGGTAGTGCAACATTTCCATTACAGAGTTCTAGCTACAAAGCACATGAGTATAAACTGTCTATAAACAGAGAGCTAGCTACATGGCAAAGCAGTCCAACATGGCCATATACTGAAAACTAGCTACATGGCAACAAGTCCAATATGTTCATAAACAGAGAGCTACCTACTTCGCAGATCAGTATAACATATCCATGTACAGAGAGCTAGATACATGGCAGAAAAATCCAAAATGTCCATATACAGAGAGTTAGCTACATGGCAGAGGTGTCCTACATGTCTATATTCAGTGTGGTAGCTACATGGCAGATGAGTCCAATGTGTCCATACACTGAGATCAACCTACAGGAAAGATAAGTCCAATATGTTCATACTCAGAGAGCTACCCACTTGGCAGAACAGTGTAACTTATCCATGTACAGAGAGCTAGCTTCATGGGTGGCGAGTTCAAAATGTCCATATACAGAGAGCTAGTTACATGGCAGAGTATTGAAACATTTCTATATACAGAGTTCTAGCTACAAGGCAGATGAGTCAAACTTGTCTATATAAGAGAGCTAGGAACATGGCAGAGTAATGCAACATTTCCATATACAGAGTTCTAAGAAAAAGGCACATGAGTACAAATTGTCTACATACAGTGAGCTAGCTACATGGCAGAGTACACCAACATGGCCATATTCAGGGTTCTAGCTATATGGCAGATGTGTCCAACGTGTCCATATACTGAGAGATACCTAAAGGGCAGACAAGTCCAATATGTTCATATGCAGAGAGCTACCTAGTTTGTAAAAAAGTACAACATATCCCTGTACAGAGAGCTAACTAAATGCAGACTATTCCAAAATGTCCATATAGAGAGAGCTAGCTAAATGGCAGGGTAGTGAAATATTTCCATATACAAAGTTCTAGGTACAAAGCAGATGAGTCCAACTAGTCAATATACAGAAACCTAGCTACATGACAGAGTAGTGCAACATTTCCATAAACAGAATTCTGGGTACATGACAGACATGTCCATCGTGTCCATAAAATGAGCGCTAGCTATATGGCAGAGACGTCCAACATGTACATATACAGAGTAATAGCTACAT
The DNA here is from genome assembly GCF_000296735.1 of Chrysochloris asiatica. Classification (NCBI taxonomy): domain Eukaryota; kingdom Metazoa; phylum Chordata; class Mammalia; order Afrosoricida; family Chrysochloridae; genus Chrysochloris; species Chrysochloris asiatica. The sequence goes on from NW_006411353.1 coordinate 2,628, forward strand.
GTCAGGGTAGTGCATCATTTCCATATATAGAGTTCTAGCAACAAGACAGATGAGTCCAACTTATCTATATAGAGAGAGCTAACTACATGTCAGAGTAGTGCTATATTTCCGTATACAGAGATCAAGCTACATGGCAGATGTGTCCAACGTGTCCATAAACTGAGAGCTAGCTATATGGCAGACAAGTCCAATATGTTCATATACAGAG
>NW_006411353.1:3386-4659 GCF_000296735.1 Chrysochloris asiatica
TCCAATGTGTCCATATACTAAGAACTAGCTACAGGGCAGAGTAGTCTAACATGTCCATATTCATTGTAGTAGCTCCATGTCAGATGTTTCCAACATGTCCATATACTGAGAGCTACCTACAGGTTAGACAAGTCCTATGTGTTCATACACAGAGAGCTACCTACTTGGCAGATCTGTCCAACATATCCAAGTACAGAGAGCTAGCTACATGGTACACAAGTCTAAAATGTCCATATACTGTGAGCAAGCTACATTGCAGGGTGGTACAACATTTCCATATACAGACTTCTAGCTACAAGACAGATGAGTACAAATTGTTTATATACATAGAGCTAACTACATGCCAGAGTACTCCACATGTCCATATTCAGATTTCTAGCTATTTGCCAGATGTTTCCATCGTGCCCATATACTGAGAGCTAGCTACATGGCAGAGATGTCCAATATGTTCATATACAGAGAGCTACACACTTGGCAGATCAGTCCACCATACCCATGTACAGAGAGCTAGCTATATGACAGACGAGTCCAAAATGTCCATATACAGAGAGCTAGGTACATGTCAGGGTAGTGCAACATTTCCTTATACAGAGTTCTAGCTACATGGCAGAAATGTCCAACATGTCCATATACTGGGAGCAAGCTACATGGCAGAGTAGTCCAACATGATCATATTCAGGGTACTAGCTACATGGCAGATGTGTCCAATTTGTCCTCATACTGAGAGCCACCTACATGGCAGACAAGTCCAATATATTCATATACAGTGAGATACATACTTGGCAGATCAGTCCAACATATCCATGTACAGAGAGCTAGCTACATGGCAGAGGAGTCGTAAATGTCCATGTACAGAAAGCTAGCTACATGGCAGTGTCATGCAACACTTCCATATATTGAGTTCTAGTTACATGGCAGATGTGTCCCACGTGTCCATATAGTGAGAGCTTGCTACATGTCAGACAAGTCCAATGTGTTCATACACAGAGAGCAAACTACTAGTCAGATTAGTCCAACATATCCATGTACAGATAGCTAGCTACATGTCAGACGAGTCCAAAATGTCCATATAAAGAGAGCTAGCTACATGGCAGAGTAGTGCAACATTTCTATATACATAGTTCTAGCTACAAGGCAGATGAGTCCAATTTGTCTATATACAGAGAGCTAGCTACGTGGCAGAGTAGTGCAACATTTACATATACAGAGTTCTACCTACATGGCAGATGTGTCCAACATGTCCATATACAGAGAGCTATCTACATGGCTGATG
>NW_006411353.1:5158-6376 GCF_000296735.1 Chrysochloris asiatica
ACAGTGTACTAAATACATTGCAAAGGAGTCCATATACAGATAGATAGACAAGTCCAATATGTTCATATATACAGAGCTACCTACTTGGCATATCAGTCGAACATATCCACGTACGGAGAGCTAGCTACATGTCAGATGAGGCCAAAATGTCCATATACAGAAAGGTAGCTACATGGCAGGGTAATGCAACTTTTCCATATACAGAGTTCTAGCTACAAGGCAGGTGACTGCCAGTTTTCTATATACAAAGAGCTAACTACATGGCAAGGTAGAGCAACATTTCCATATACAGAGTTCTAGCTACATAGCAGATGTATCCAACATGTCCATGTACTGAACACTAGCTACATGTTGAAAAAGTCCAATATGTTCATATACAGAGAGCTACCACTTGGCAGATCTGTCCAACAATTACATGTACACAGAGTTAGCTAAAAGGCAGAAGAGTCGATAATGTCCATATAGAGAGAGCTAGCTACATGGCAAGGTAGGGCAACAATTCCATATACAGTGTTCTTGCTACAAGACAGATAAGTCTAAACTGTCTATATACAGAGAGCTAGCTACATGGCAGAGTACTCCAATATGTTCATATTCAGAATTCTAGCTACATGGCAGATGTGAAAAATGTTTACATATACTGAGAGCTATCTAAAGGCAGAAAAGTCCATTATGTTCATAAACAGATAGCTACCGAGTTGGCAGATCAGTCCAACACATCCATGTACAAAAAGCTAGCTACATGGCAGACAAATCCAAAATCACCATATAAAGAGAGATAGCTACATGGCAGAGTAGTGCAACACTTCCATATACAGACTTTTAGCTACATGGCAGATGTGTCCAACGTGTCCATATTATGAAAGCTAGCTACATAGCAGAGTAGTACAACATGTCCATATACAGGGTACTAGCTACATCGTAGAGGAGTCCAACATGTCCATATACTGAGAGCTAGCTACATGGCAGGCAAGTCCAATATATTCATATACAGAGAGCTACCTACTTGGAAGATCAGTCAAACTTATCCATGTACAGAGAGCTAGCTATATGGTAGATGAGTCAAAAATGTCCATATCCAGAGAGCTAGCTACATGGCAGGGAAGTACAACATTTCCACATACAAAGCTCTAGCTACAAGGCAGATGAGTCCAACTTGTCTATATACAGAGAGCTGGCTACATGGCAGAGTACTCCAACATATTCATATTCAGAATT
>NW_006411353.1:7645-8180 GCF_000296735.1 Chrysochloris asiatica
TCCAACATATCCATGTACAGAGAACTAGCTACATGGCAGACGAGTCCAAAATGTCCATATACAGAGAGCAACTACATGACATAGTAGTGCATCATTTCCATATACAGAGTTCTAGCTACAAGGCAGAAAAGTCCAACTAGTCTATATACAGAGATCTAACTACATGGCAGGGTAGTGCAACATTTCCATATACAGAGTTCTAGCTAAATGTCAGATGTGTCCAATGTATCCATGTACATGGAGCCACCTACAAGTCAGACAAGTCCAATATGTTCATACACAGAGAGCTACCTACTTGGCAGATCAATCCAACATATCCATGTACAGAGTGCTACCTATATGGAAGAAGAATAAAAAATGCCCTTATACAGAGAGCTAGCTACATGGCAGTGTACTGCAACGTTTCCATATACAGAGTTCTAGTAACAAGGTATATGAGTCCAACTTGTCTATATACAGAGAGATAGCTACATGGCAGTGTAGTGCAACATTTCCATATACAGAGATCTAACAACATGGCAGATGTGTCCAACAT
>NW_006411353.1:8770-9307 GCF_000296735.1 Chrysochloris asiatica
AGGGAATGACAAATTGAAGAGGAATGGTGTTGCATTCATTGTCAAAAAGAACATATCCAGATCAGTCATGAGGTACAATGCTATAAGTGATAGAATAATGTATATGCACCTACAGGGAAGCTCAGTTAATACCACTATTATTCAATTTATGCACCAACCACTAAAGCCAATGAAGATGAAATAGAATAATTCTACCAACATCTTCAATCTGAAATAGCTCAAACTGGTGATTGAAATGCAAAAGTAGGGAGCAAAGAGGAGGGTCCCATAGTTGGAAAATTTGGACTTGGTGATAGAAATGATGCTGGAGAACGAATGATAGATTTCTGCAAGACAAATCATTCGTTTCTTTCAAATACCTTCTTTAGACAGCATAATAGACGACTATACACATGGACCTCGTCAGGTGGAACACGTGGAAATCAAATTGACTACATCTGTTGAAGGAGAAGATGGAAAATCTCCATTTCATCAGTGAAGACAAGGCCAGGGGCAGACTGTGGAACAGACCATCAATTACTGATATGCAAATTCAAA
>NW_006411353.1:12338-13142 GCF_000296735.1 Chrysochloris asiatica
TCAGAGAAAAAGAGGAAGACCCCCAACAAGATGGATCAGCCAGGTGACATCATTGATGGCGTCAAGTGTGGAGGAGGTAGTGAGGTTGGTCCAGGATCGGACATTGTATCATTCTACTGTGCATGGGGTCGCTATGAGTCAGTTCCGACTCAATGGCACCTGACAAAAACAACAACAACCTCCTTGACAGATCAGACCAACATATCCATGTATAGAGAGCTAGGTATATGGCAGAGGAGTCTAAAATGTGCATATACAGAGAGCTAGCTACATGACAGTGAAGTGAAACATTTCCATATACAGAGTTCTAGGGACAAGGGAGAAGAGTGCAACTTGTCAATATACAGAGAGCTAGCTACATGGCAGAATAGTGCAACATTTCCCATATATAGAGTTCTAGGTATATGGCATATGTGTCCAACGTGTCCATACACTGAGAAGTAGATACATGGTAGACCAGTCCATCATGTCCATATACAGAGTACTAGGTACATGGCAGATGAGTCCAAAATGTTCATATACTGAGAGCTAGCTATATGGCAGACAATTCTAATATGTTCATATACAGAGAACTACCTACTTCGCAGATCAGAGAAACAAATCCATGTACAGAGAGCTAGCTACATGTCAGACGAGTCCAATTTGTCTATATACAGAGAGCTAGCTACATGGCTGGGTAGTACAACATTTCCATAAACAGAGTTGTAGATACATGGCAGATGTGTCCAACGTTTCCATATACTGAGAGCTAGCTACATGGCAGACAAGTCCAATATGTTCATATACAGAGAGCTACTTACTTGG
>NW_006411354.1:0-3231 GCF_000296735.1 Chrysochloris asiatica
GTGCCATGGACTGCCAAAAGAACCAATAGATCTGTTTTGGAAGAAGTGCAGCCAGAGTGCTCCTTGGAGGCCAGAAGGGCTAAACTTCATCTCTCATACTTTGGACATATTGTCTGGAGGAAACAATTGTTGGAGAAGGAGTCATACTGGGTAGGGTGGAGGATCAGAGAAAAAGAGGAAGACCCCCAATGAGATGGATCAGCCTGGTGGCATCATTGATGGACTCAAGTGTGGCAGCGGTGGTGAGGTTGGCCCAGGATCGGACATTGTTTCGTTCTGCTGTGAATGTGGTCGCTATGAGTCGGTTCCGACTCGATGGCACCTGACAACAACAACAAAGTTACATTTCAGACAAATCCAATATGTTCATATACAAAGAGCTACATACTTGTCATATCAATCCAAAATATCCACGTACAGAGAGCTAACTATATGACAGAGTAGGGCAACATTTCCATATACAGAGTTCTAGGTACATGGCAGATGTGTCCAACGTGTCCATACACTGAGAGCTAGCTACATGGCAGAGCACACCGACTTGTCCATAAACAGGGTACTAGCTACATGGCAAATGAGTCCAACATGTCCATATACAGAGAGCTACCTACTTCGCAGATCAGTGTAACATATCCATGTTCAGAGAGCTAGCTACATGGCAGACGAGTCCAAATGTCCATATATAGAGAGATAGCTACATGGGAGAGTAGTCCAACATTTCCATATTCAGGGTAGTAGCTACAGACAGATGTGTCCACCATGTCCATATCCTGAGAGCCACCAACAGGGCAGACAAATCTTTTATGTTCATATACAGAGAGCTACCTTCTTGGCAGATCAGTCCAACATCTCCATGTACAGAGAGCTAGCTACATGGCAGACGAGTCCAAAATGTCCATATTCAGAGAACTAGCTCCATGGCAGGCTAGTGGAACATTTCCATATACAGCGTTCTAGTTATATGGCAGAAGTGTCCAATGTGTCCATATACTGAGATCCACTTATAGAGCAGACAACTCCTATATGTTCATATACAGAGTGCTACCTACTTGGCAGGTCAGTACAACATATCCATGTACAGAAAGCTAGCTATATGGCAGACGTGTCCAAATTGTCCATATACACAGATATAGCTACATGGCAAGGTAGTGAAACCTTTCCATATAATGAGTTCTAGGTACAAGGCAGATGAGTCCAACTGGTCTATGTAAAGAGAGCTTGCTTCATGACTGATAAGTGCAACTTTTCCATATACAGAGCTCTAGGTACATGGCAGATGTGTCCAACATGTCCATATACTGAGAGCTAGCTACTTGGCAGAATAGAGCAACGTGTCCATATACAGAGATCTAGCTACATGGCAGATGTATCCAACTTGTCCATATACTGAGATCTACCTACATGGCAGATTAGTTCAACAGGTCATATACAGGGTACTAGCCACATGGGAGATGAGTCCAACATGTCCATATATTGAGAGCTAACTACATGGCAGACAATTCCAATATGTTCATATAAAGAGAGCTACCTACTTGGCAGATCAGTCCAATATATCCATGTACTGAGAGATAGATTCTTGGCAGATGAGTCAAAAATGTTGAAATACAGAGAGTTAGCTTCATGACAGGTTAGTGCAACATTTCCATATACAGAATTATACTTGCAAGGCAGATGAGAGCTAGATACATGGCAGACAAGTCCAATATGTTCATATACAGAGAGCTACCTACTTGGCAGATCAGTCCAACATATCTAAGTATAGAGAGCTAGCTACATGTCAGATGAGTCTAAAGTGTCTGTATACAAAGAGCTAGCTACATGGCAGTGTAGGGGAACATTTCCATATACAGAGTTCTAGCTACAAGGCAGATGAGTCCCAAATGTCCGCATGCAGAGAGCTGGCGACATGGCAGGGTAGTGCAACATTTCCATATACAGACTTCTAGCTTCAAGGTAGACGAGTCCAACTTGTCTTTATTCAGAGAGCTAGCTACATGGCAGAGTAGTGCCACATTCCCATATAGAGGGTTCTAGTTACATGACAGATGTGCCCAACGTGTCCATATATTGAGAGCAACTTACATGGCAGATCAGTCCAAAACATCCGTGAACAGAGAGCTAGCTACATGTTAGACGAGTCCAAAATGTCCATATATAGAGAGCTAGCTACATGGCAGAGGAGTCCAAATGTCCATATACAGAGAACTAGCTACATGGCAGGGCAGTGCAACATTTCCATATACAGAGTTCTAGCTACAAAACAAATAAGTCCAAAATGTCCATATACAGAGAGCAAGCTACAGCGTAATATAGTGCAACATTTCCATATACAGTGTTCTATCTGCAAGGCAGATCAGTCAAACTTGACTATATACAGAGAGTTAGCTACATAGCAAAGTAGTGCAACATTTCCAAATACAGATTTCTAGCTACAACTTAGATGAGTCCAACATGTCCATATACTGAGAACTGGCTACATGGCAGACAATTCCAATATGTTCATATACAGAGAGCTACCTACCTGGCAGGTCAGTCCGACATATCCATGAACAGCTAGCTAGCTACATGGCAGACGAGTCCAAAATGTCCATATACAGAAAGTTACCTACTTGTCAGATCAATCCAACATATATCCATGTAGAGAGAGCTAGCTACATGGCAGATGAGTCCAACATGTTCATATACAGAGAGCTAGCTATACGGCAGGGTAGATCAACATTTCCATAATCAGACTTCTAGCTACAAGGCAGATAAATTCAACTTCTCGATATACAGACATCTATCTACATGGCAGAATAGTGCAACATTTACATATACTGAGAACTAGCTACACTGCAGATGAGTCCAACATGTCCATATACTGGAAGCTAGCTTCATGGCAGACAAGTTCAATATGTTCATATACAGAGAGCTACCTACATGGCAGATCAGTCCAACATATCCAAGAACAGAGAGCTAGCTACATGGTAGAGGATTCCAAAATGTCCATATACAGAGAGCTAGCTACATGACAGAGTAGTGCATCATTTCCATATACAGAGTTCAAGCTATATGGCAGATGAGTCCAAAGTGTTCATATACTGAGAGCTAGCTACATGGCAGAGTATTCCAATATGTCCATATACAGAGTACTGGATACCTGGCTAATGGGTCCAATGTGTCCATACACTGAGAGCTACCTACATGTTAGACAAGTCCAATATGTTCATATACAGAGAGCTACCTACTTGGCAG
>NW_006411354.1:3796-11076 GCF_000296735.1 Chrysochloris asiatica
ACATGACAGGGTAGTGCAACATTTACATATACAGAGTTCTAGCTACAAGTCAGATGAGTCCAACTGGTCTATATACAGAGAGCTAGCTGCAAGGCAGAGTAGAGCAACATTTCCATATACAGAGTTCTAGTTACATGGCAGATATGTCCAATGTGTCCATATACTGAGAGCCACCTACATGGCAGATGAGTCCAACATGTCCATATAAAGGGTAGTAGCTCCATGGCAGATTTGTCTATAATGTCCATATACAGAGAGCTACCTACAGGGTAGGGTAGTGCAACTTTTCCATATATTGAGTTCTACATTCAAGGCAGATGAATCCAACTTGTCTATATATTGAGAGCTAGCTACATGGTAGAAATTTCCAATATGCTCATATACAGAGTACTACCTAATTGGCAGATCATTTCAACATATCCATGTATAGAGAGCTAGCTATATGGCAGAGACGTCCAAAATGTCCGTATACAGAGTTGTAGCTACAAGACAGATGAGTCAAAAATGTCCATATACAGAGAGCTAGCTACATGACAGGGTAGTGCAACATGTCCATATACAGAGTTCTAGCTATAAGGCAGATAAGTTCAACATGTTCATATATTGAGAGCTAGATACATGAGAGACAAGTCCAATATGTTCATATACAGAGACTTGCCTACTTGGCATATCAGTCCAAAATATGCACGCGAAGAGAGCTTGCAAAATGTCATTCAATTTGACAATGTCCACATACAGAGATCTAGCTACGTGGCAGAGTATTGCATCGTTTCCATACACAAAGTTCAAGCTACATGGCAGATGTGTCCACAGTGTTCATATACTGAAAGCTGGCTACATGTCAGAGTAGTCCATCATGTCCATATGAAGAGTACTAGCTATCTGGCTAATGAGTTCAATATGTCCATATACTGAGAGCTAGCTACAAGTAAGACAAGTCCAATATGTTCATAAACAGAGAGCTAACTATTTGGTAGATCAGTCCAACATATCCATGTACAGAGAGCTAGCACCATGGCATATGAGTCCAAAATATTTATAAACAGAGAGGTATCTACCAGACAATGTAGAGCAACATTTCCATATACAGATTTCTAGCTACATGGCAGATGTGTTCAACGAGTCCATGTACTGAGAGCTACCTACATGGCAGATCAGTCCAACATGTACGTATACAGGGAAGTAGCTACATGGCAGATGTGTCCAATATGTCCATATATTGAGTGCTAGCTATATTTCAGATGTGTCCAACAAATCTATATACTTCTAGCTACATACATGGCAAACAAGTCCAAAAGGTTCATATCCAGAGAGCTACCTACTTGGCAGATCAGTCCAACATATCCATGTACAGAGAGCTAGCTACATGACAGACATTTCCAAAATGTCCATAAACAGAGAGCTAGCTACATGGCCCAGTAGTCCAACATGTCCATATTCAGGGTAGTAGCTACATGACAGATGTGTCTAACGTGTCCATATATGGAGATCCACCTACAGGGCAGACAAGTCCAATATGTTCATATAGAGAGAGCTACTTACTTGGCAGATCAGTCCAACATATTCATGTACAGAGAGCTAGCTACATGGAAGACGAGAACAAAATGTCCATATATAGAAAGCTGGCTACATGGCAGGGGAGTGCAACATTTCCATATACAGAGTTCTATTCACAAGGCAGATGAGTCCAACTTGTATATACAGAAAGCTAGCAACATGGCAGAGTAGTCCAACATGTCCATATTCAGGGTAGTAGCTACATGGCAGCTGTGTCCAACATTTCCATATACTGAGAGCCACCGACAAGGCAGAAAAGTCCAATATGTTCATATATTGACAGCTACCTACTTGGCAGATCAGTCCAACATATCCATGTACAGGGAGCTAGCTACATGTTAGTGTAGAGCAACATTTCCATATAGAGAGTTCTAACTGCATGTTAGATGAATCCAACCTGTCCATATACTGAGAGCTACCTACATGGCAGTTTAGTCCAAAATATCCTTGTATAGAGAGCTAGGTACATGGCAGACGAGACCAAAATGTCCATATACAGAGAGCTACATACATGGCAGGGTAGTGCAAGATTTCTATATAAGGAGTTCTGTCTACAGAGCAGATTTACCCAACTTGTTTATATACAGAGAGCTAGCTACATGGTAGAGTAGTGCAGCAGTTCCATAAGCAGAGTTCTAGCTACATGGTAGATGTGTCCAACGTGTCCATAAACTGAGAGCTAGCTACATGGCAGAGTAGTCCTATATGTTCATATATAGAGGGCTACCTTCTTAGCAGATCAGGCCAACATATCATTGTAAAAAGAGCTAGCTACATGGCAGACGAGTCCAAAATGTCCATGTACAGAGAGCTGGCTTCATGGCAGTGTAAAGCAACATTTCCATATACAGAGTTCTAGCTACATGACAGATATGTACAAAATGTCCATATACAGAAAGCTGGCTTCATGGCAGTGTAAAGCAACATTTCCATATACAGAGTTCTAGCTACATGACAGATATGTGGGAGATACCTACATGGCAGATCATTCCAAAATATCCATGTACAGAGAGCTAACTACATGGCAGGGTAGTGCAACATTTCTATATACAGTATTCTATCTACATGGCAAATTATAACATCTTGTGTATATACAGAGAGCTAGCTACATGGCAGAGTAGTGCAGAATTTCCACATACAGAGTTCTAGCTACATGGCAGATGTGTCCAATGTGTCCATATACTGAGAGCTAGCTATATGGCAGATGTGTCCAATATGTTCATATATAGAGGGCTAACTTCTTGGGAGATCAGTCCAACATATTCATGGACAGAGAGCTAGCTACATGGCAGGCGAGTCCAAAATGTCCATATACAGAGATCTAGCCACATGGTAGGGTAGTGCAACATTTCCATATACAGAGTTCTAGGCACAAGTCAGATGAGTCCAACTTGTCTATATACAGAGAGCTTCCTACACAGCAGAGAAGTGCAACATTTCCATATACAGAATTCTAGCTACATGGAATATGTGTCCAACGTGTTCATATACTGAGAGCTAGCTACATGGCAGAGTAGTCCCACATGTCCATATTCAGGGTAGCAGCTACATGGCAGATGTGTCCAACGTTTCCATATAATGAGAGCCATCTACAGGGCAGACATGTCCAATATGTTCATATATAGAGAGCTACCTACTTGGAAGATCACTCCAAAATATCCATGTACAGAGAGCTAGCTACAAGGCAGAAAAGTTCAAAATGTCCATATACAGAAAGCTGGCTACATGGCGGGGTAGTGCAACATTTCCATATACAGAGTTCTAGCTACAAGGCAGATGAGTCCAACTTGTCTATATGCAGAGAGCTAGATACATGGCAGTGTAGAGCAGCATTTCCATATAGAGTTCTAGCTACATGGTAGATGAGTACAACCTGTACATATATTGAGAGCTTCCTACATGGCAGACAAGTCCAAAATTTCCTTGTATAGAGATCTAGGCACATGGCAGACGAGTCCAAAATGTCCATATACAGAGAGCTGCAAACATGGCAGGGTAGTGCATGATTTCTATATACAGAGTTCTAGTCAAAAGGCAGATGAGTCCAACTTGTGTATATACAGAGAGCTAGCTTCAAGGCAGAGTAATGCAGCAATTCCATATGCAGTGTTCTAGCTACATGGTGGATGGGTCCAACTTGTCCATAAACTGAAACCTAGCTATATGGCAAACAAGTCCAGTATATTCATATATAAAGGCTAACTTCCTGATAGATAAGTCCAACATATTGATGTAAAGAGAGCTAGCCACATGGCAGACAAGTTCAAAATGTCCATATACAGAGAGCTAGCCACATGGCAGGATAGTGCAACATTTCCATATACAGCGTTATATTCACAAGTCCTACTTGTCTATATTCAGAGAGCTAGAGACATGGCAGAGTAGTGCAACATTTCCATACACAGAGTTCTAGGCACAAGGTAGATGAGTCCAACTTGTTGATATACAGAGAGCTACCTACATGGCAGAGTAGTGCAACATTTCCATATCCAGAATTCTATCTGCATGGAAGATGTGTCTAACGTGTCCTTATACTGAGAGCTAGCTACATGGCAGAGTAGTCCAACATGTCCATATTCAGGGTAGTAGCTACATGACAGATGTGTCCAATATGTCCATATACTGAGAGCAACCTACAAGGCAGACAAGTCCTATATGTTCATATACAGATTGCTACCTACTTGGAAGATCAGTCCATCATATCCATGTACAGAGAGCTAGCTATATGGCAGACGAGTCCAAAATATCCATATACATAGAGCTAGCTACATGGCAGTGTAGAGCAACATTTCCATATACAGAGTTCTAGCTACATGCCAGATGTGTCCAACGTGTCCATATACTGACAGCTAGCTACAGGGCAGAGAAGTCCAATATGCTCATATACAGAGAGCTACCTACTTGGCAGATCAGTCCAACATATCCATGTACAGAGAGCTACTATATGGCAGATGAGTCCAAAATGTCCAAATACAGAGAGCTACCCAGATGGCAGTGTAGTGCAACATTTCCATATACAGAGTTCTAACTACATGGCAGATGAGCCCATCTTGTCTATATTCAGAGAGTTAAATATATGGAAGAGTAGTATAACATTTCTGTATACAGAGTTCTAGCTACATGGCAGATGTGTCCAAAGTGTCCGTATACTTAGAGTAGTCCAACATGTCCATGTTCAGGGTAGTAGCTACATGGCAGATATGCCCAATGTGTACATATACTGAGAGCCACCTACATGGCAGAAAAGTCCAATATGTTCATATACAGAGAGCTACCTACTTGGCAGATCAGTCCAACTTATCCATGTACGGAGAGCTAGCTACATACCAGAGGAGTCCAAAATGTCCTGATACAGAGAGCTAGCCTCATGGCAGGGTAGTGCAACTTTTCCATGTACAGAGTTCTAACTACAAATCAGATGAGTCCAACTTGTCTATATACAGAGAATTAACTACATAGCAGAGTAGTGCAACATTTCCATATACAGTGTTTTAGCTACGTGGCAGATGTGTCCAACGTGTCCATATACTGAGAGGTAACTACATTACAGAGTAGTCCAACATGTCCATATTCAGGTTAGTAGCTACATGGCAGATGTGTCCAACGTGTCCATATACTGAGAGCCACCTACAAGGCAGACAAAGTCCAATATAGTCATATTCAGAGAGCTACCAGCTTGGATTTGGACAAATTGTTCAGAGGAAACAATCTATGGAGAAGGATGTCATGCTGAGTAAGTTGGAGGGTCAGAGAAAAAATGGAATACCTCTAACGAGATGGATTGGCCAGGTGGCATCAATGGTGGAATCAAGTGTGGCAGCGGTAGTGAGATTGGCCCAGGATCGGACATTGTTTCGTTCTGCTTAGCATGGGGTCGCTATGAGTCAGTTCCGACTCGATGGCACCTGACAGCAACAACAACCACCTTGGCAGATAAGTCCAATGTATCCATATACAGAGAGTTAGCTACATGGTAGACAATTCCAAAATGTCCATATATAGAGAGGTAGCTACATGGCAGGGTAGTGCAATATTTTCATAAATCGAGTTCTTGCTACAAAGGAGATGAGTCCAACTTGTCTATATGCAGAGATATATCTACATAGCAGTGTAGAGAATCATTTCACTGTACAGAGTTCTAGCTACATGGCAGATGGGTCCAACTTGTCTATATACGGAGACCTAGCTACATAGCAGAGTAGTTCAACATTTCCATTTTCAGAATTCTAGGTATATGGCAGATGTGTAAAACATGTCCATACACTGAGACCTAGCTACATGGCAGAGCAGTGCAACATGTCCTTATACAGAGTATTAGCTACTAGGTGGATGAGTCCTTCATGTCCATATACTGAGCACTAGCTACATGGCAGACAAGTCCAGTATGTTCATATAGAGAGGGCTACCTACTAAGTAGATCAGTCCAACATATCCATGTACAGAGAGGTAGCTACATGGCAGATGAGTCCAAAATGTCCCTAAACAGAGAGCTAGCTATATGACAAGGGAGTGCAACATTTCCATATAGACAGTTCTAGCTAGAAGGTAGAAAAATCCAACTTGTCTATATACAGAGAGCTATCTTCATGGCAGAGTAGTGCAACACTTCCCTATACAGAGTTCTATCTACATAGCAGATGTGTCCAGTGTGTCTAAACACTGAGAGCTAGCTGTATGGCAGACAAGTCCAATATGTTCATATGCAGAGAGCTACCTACTTGGCAGATCAGTCCAACATATCCATTATACAGAGAGCTAGGTACATGGCAGACGAGTACAAAATGTCCATACAAAAAGAGCTAGTTACATTGCAGGGTAGTGCAACATTTCCATTTACAGATTTCTAGCTACAAGTCAGATGAATCCCAACTTGTCTATATATAGAGATCTAATGACATGGCAGGGTAGTGCAACATTTCCATATACAGAGTTCTAGCTATAGGGTAGATGTGTCAAACGTGTCCATATACTGAGAGCTAGCTATATGGTAGAGTCGTCCAACATGTCCATATTCAGGGTAGTAGATACTTGGCAGATGTGTCGAACTTGTCCATATACTGAGAGTCACTTAGATAGCAGACAATTCCAAATGTTCATATTCAGAGAGCTTGCTAATTGGCAGATCAGTCCAACATATCCATGTACGGAGAGCTACCTTCATGGCAGATGATTCCAAAATATTCATGTACAGAGAAGTAGCTACATAGCAATGTATTGCAACATTTCCCTATCCTGAGTTCTAGCTACATGGCAGATGAGTCAACGGTGTTCATATACTGAGAGCTATCTATATTGCAGAGAAATCCAATATGTTCATATACAGACAGATACCTACTTGGCAGATGAGTCAAACAAATCCATGTACACAGAACAAGCTATATGAAAGATGAGTCCAAATTATCAATATAAAGAGAGCTAGCCACATGGCAGGATATTGCAACATTTCCATATACAGAGTTATAGCAACAAGGCAGATGAGTCCGACTTGTCTATATACAGAGAGCTAGTTACATGGCAGAGTAGTGCAACATTTCCATATACAGGGTTCTAGCTACATGGCAGATGTGTCCTACATGTCCATATACTGAGATTTAACTATAAGGCAGACAAGTCCAATAAGTTCATATACAGAGAACAACCTACTTGGCAGATCAGTCCGACATACCCAAGTACAGAGAGCTAGCTACATGGCAGACGAGTCCAAAAAATCCATATACAGAGAG
>NW_006411355.1:0-1075 GCF_000296735.1 Chrysochloris asiatica
TGAGGGAGTGATCCTTGCTATAAAGATTTGTTCCCTTTTTTGAGTCACTACATCCATACGTGTAGGTAAAGTTCATCAAATTGTAGTGGATTACTTTTTTTTTTCCCCCTTCCCTCTTCTTTCTTCTTCTAGTAGAGTTCTGATCATCCAGCCATTGAAGCCAGGTCAAGTGGATACTATCTGCAAGTATGGGTGTTCTTGTGCATCTCCCCTCACTTCATATCAGCTGGATACTTTATTCTCCACTCTAGTCCTCTGTGGCCATGTCACTGCCACTGGATCCAGGGGTCTCCGGGTCTGCTGGCCATCCAAGTGTCCTCCTGGGTTCACAGGAGTCTATTGAATGTGGTTGGACTTAGATCCCAACTTCATTGCTGTTTTTTCCCCCTCTTCCCCTTAACGGTGACCAACGTGGTCACCAGCCAGGCCACATGCCTATTCATGTATTCCCCTTGAGTCTTAGTCTTGGAAAGGAGTTTTCTCCTAGGGGACCCAACCACTTGCCTTGATGGTTCCCGAGTGAACAGCCTACTTGTTCTTGTAGCAATCAATCATACTGCCATTATTGTTTCTGATTTTTCCTGCTGGTCTTTCTTCATGAAGTATCTTCTGTTCTTTTAGCCACTCCAGGCTGGTCACTCATCATTTCCAGTGGAAATTTCCAATGTCAGACAATTCTGGATGGGATTCTGGTTTCCAACTATGGTCTTATGTAATGCACAAGCTCTATAGGAGGTCTCTTTCACTGGGCAATTTCTAGCCTCCTTTAAGGTATTCCAATCAGTTACAAGCTGAAGACTGGCAAGCTTTCTATTGTGATGTTTCTGGCTATTCCTTTCTACCCTCCCACCCCCCCCTCAAGTGTCTATTTCACAATGGTAGGCAAAGGAAACCAAGATTCAAAAGACAGACAAGCATCTTAAAATTATTCCCCACTTTACCCTTTCAAACCATGCCTCAATCCTTGTATTCCAAAGCCTTGTTGTTCCAAGGTTGTTTATTCATCATCATTTACCTCTGTCCCACTTAGCCCATGGGAACCTGCCTAAGTGATCTCCCATCTGCCTTGTTCTTC
>NW_006411355.1:6291-6786 GCF_000296735.1 Chrysochloris asiatica
GTTGTCCTGATTATTTTTCTAATGTTGAACCATCCTTGCATCCCTTTTATGAAACCCATTTGGTCATGATGTATTATTTTTTTTTGATGTGTTGCTTGGATTCTGTTGGCTAGGATTTTGTTGAGAATTTTTGCGTCTATGTTCATGAGGGATAATTGTCTATAATTTTCTTTCTTAGTGCTGTCATTCCCTGGTTTTGGTGTAAGAGTTGTTCTTGTTTCATAAAAAGTATTAGAAAGTTTTCTGTCCTCTTGTATATTCTGGAATAATTTGGGTCAGTTGGTGACAGCTCTTTCTTGAATGTTTGGTAGAATTCACCAGTGAAGCCATCTGGGCCTGGACTTCTTTTAGTTGGGAGTTATTTGATGACCTGGTCAATTTCTTCTTTTTTTAAAATTTTTATGAGGCTTTCTACTCCCGTAAAGATTTACACCCTCGGAAACCCTGTACAGGGTCGCTATGGGTCGGACCCGACTCGACGGCACTTAACAACAA
>NW_006411355.1:7348-9599 GCF_000296735.1 Chrysochloris asiatica
AGTTGGCCTATGTAGATGGATTAATTTCTGGATTCTCGATTCTGTTCCATTGATCTATGTACCTTTCATTGTACCAGTACCAAGCTGTTTTGACCACTGTAGTCGTGTTGTAAATTTTTGAAGTTGGGAAGTGACAGTCCTCCAACCGTATTCGTCTTCTTAAGCAGTGCTTTGCTTATCCTGGGTCTCTTTCCTTTCCATATAAGGTTTGTAATTGTTTTTTCCATCTCTTTGAAGAATGTCGTTGTAGTCTGGATTGCGATTGTATTTTATGCGTAAATTGCTTTGGGCAATATTGACATTTTCACAATGTTAAGTTTTCTTATCCAGGATCATGGTACATTTTTCCATTTTTGTAAGTCTTCTTTGGTTTCTTGTAGTAGGGTTTTTTACTTTTCTTTGTATAAGTCCTTTGTTTCTCTGGTTACATTATTCCTAGATATTTCATTCTTTGGGTGGCTCTTGTAGCTTTCCTAATGTTTTTTTCAATGCTGTCGTTTTTTGGTATAGAGGAATCCAACTGATTTTTGTATGTTGATCTTATACCCTGCCATTTTGCTGAATCTTCCAATGAGGTCTAGTAGCTTTTTTACTGAGTCTTTGGGGTTTTTACATATAGTATCATATCGTCTGCAAATAGGGAGAGTTTTACTTTCTCTTTGTCAATTTTGATGCCTTTAATTTCCCTGTCTTGCCGTATAGCTCTTGCTAAGAATTCCAACACAATATTGAATAGGAGTGGTGACAAAGGGCATCCTTGTGGAATTCCTATTTGCAGAACAAAGGCTTTCAGTTTCTCTCCATTGAGAGTAATGTAGGCTGTTGGTTTTGTACATATGCTCTTAATTATATTGAGGAATTTCCCTTCAATTCCTATTTTGTTGAGTGTTTTCATCAGGATGGATGTTGAATTTTGTCAAATGCCTTTTCTGCATCAATCGATATGATCATGTGGTTATTTTCTTTTTTCTTATTTATATGGTGGATAACATTGATCGTTTTTCTAATGTTGAACCATCCTTGCATCCCTGATATGAATCTCACTTGATCATGATGTATTATCCTTTTGATGTGTTGCTGGATTCTGTTGGCTAAGATTTTGTTGAGGATTTTTGCATCTATGTTCATGAGGGAAATCGGTCTATAATTTTCTTTCTTAGTGATGTCCTTCCCTGGTTTTGGTATGAGGGTTGTTTGCTTCATAAAATGTACTAGAAAGTTTTCCACCTTCCTCTATCTTCTGAAATAATTTGAGTAGAATTGGTGACAGCTCTTCCCTGAATGTTTGTTAGCATTTACCAATGAAGCCGTCTGGGCCTGGACTTTTTTTGTTTGGAGTCTTTTGATGACCTGATCAAGTTCTTCTTTTGTTATGGGCCCATTCAGGTTTTCTACTTCACTTTGTGTAAGTTTAGGTAGGTCGTGTTTTTCTAAAAATGTGTCCATCTCTTATAAGTTTTCAAATGTGTTGGAGTACAACTCTTCATAATATTCTGTGTTATCCTTTTGATTTCCTTTGGTTCCGTTGTGACATCGCACATGTGGTTTCTAATGCGTGTTATTTGTGTCTTCTCCCTCTTTTCTTTTGTTAGATTTGCCAGCGGTCTGTCGATATTGTTAATTCTTTCATATAACCAGCTTATTGTTCTGTTGATTGTTTCTATAGTTTTTCTGTTTTCTATCGCATTTACTTCTGCTCTAATCTTTATTATTTCTTTTCTTTTGGTGGCTGTGGGTTCCCTCTGTTGATCTGTTTCTAATTATTTTGGATGCTGTGTTATTGTGTTAATTTTGGTACTTAATTTTTTTTGGATGTGTGCGTTCATTGCAATAAATTGTTCTTTCAGCACCGCTTTTGCTGTGTCCCAACGATTTTGGTATGTTGTGTTTTCGTTCTCATTTATTTCTAGGAACTTTGTATTCATGTTTAATTTTTCTACTACCCAGTCGCTTTTCAGCAAGGTGTCATTCAGTTACCATGTATTTGACTTGATTTCCTTCGTCTTCCTATTGTTGATTTCTAATTTGATAGCATTGTAGTCTGAAAAGATGCTTTGTAATATTTTAATATTTGTAAATTTATCGAGATTTGTTTTGTGGCCTAAAACACTGTGTCTTCTGGAGAATGTTCCATGTGCACTGGAAAAGAATGTGTATTGTGCAGTTGTTGGGTTGAATCTTTGTACACATCTATGAGGTCCAGTTGGCTGATTGTTTTGTTTAGTTCTTCTGTGTCTTTGTCAAGTTTCTT
>NW_006411355.1:10074-11452 GCF_000296735.1 Chrysochloris asiatica
TGTGTCTCTTGCAGACAGCATATTGAAGGATCTTGTTTTCTTATCCATTCTGCCACCCTCCGTCTTTTAACAGGTGCATTTAATCCATTTACATTTTAGTGTAATTATTGATAGGTATTGATTTATTGCTGCCATTACTTTTGTTTTATTTTGTGGTCTTGCTTCTTCTTTGTTCTGTTTGTCTTCCTTTGTTGAGATTATTGTTTTTATGTTCTTTCTTGTGAGTTTCCTCATAGTTTTAATGTGTCCATATTCTTTTGTATTTTCATTCTCTTGGTATGTTGTGAAGTATTAATTTTCTTTGAGATTACCTTACAGTCCATCAACTTTTCTCTCTTAGTGCAGTCTATTCTATCCTGTAATCGACTTGACCTTTTCACCATCTGGATCTCTGTTCCTACGTGTTTACCTTCTTTTACATTGTACTTGTTTTGATCATAGACTGGCCTCCCAGATTCTCTGAATTTGTTCTCATAGTTTTGTTCTGTTCTCAATTTGTTCTGTTGATTTAATTCTGGGAGGTGCTGTCACGTATGTCAGTCTCTGGTTGTTTTCTGTTCTTGTTCTCAGTCCACAGAACACTCTTTAGGGTATTCTGCAGTGCAGGGTTGGCTTTGGCAAAATCCCTTAGCTTCTGTTTATCCTGGAATGTTTGATTACACCGTAATATTTGATTGATAGTTTTGCTGGATAATGGAGTCTTGGTTGGCAATTTTTTTCTTGCAGGCTTTTATATATGTCTCCCCATTGCCTTCTTGCTTGCATGGTTTCTGCTGAGAGATCTGAGCATAATCTGACTTGCTTGCCTTTGTATGTGACACTTGTTTTCCATGGCTGCTTTCAGAAGTGTCTCCTTATCTTTGAAGTTTGAGATCTTGACTATGATATATCTTGGTGTTTTTTTTTTGGGGGGGGCTGTCTATCCTTCCTGGGGTTCGTTGAGCATCTTGAATCTTTTCACTTTTCAGGATGTTAGAGAAATTTTCTTACAGCAGTTCTTCATCTATTTCCTCCGTGGACTTGTGTGATTCTTCTTGTTCTGGAATGCTTATAATTCTTAAGCTATTCTTCTTCATGCTATCCAACATGAATCTTAGACCTTCTTCAGAATTTTTATCCTTTTTTGTATTTGTTCTTCTATCTTAGTGGTATTGAGAGATTTGTCTTCCAGCTCACTGGTTCTGCCTTCTGTCTCGTCTATTCTACTCTTCTGCCCTTTCGAGAGTTCTCTATTTCTGATATTTTGTTTTTGATCCTTTGGACCTCTGTCTGTAGGTTTTGAGTTGTTTCCAATGCTGTATCTATCTTATTTGATTTTTCCTGTAGCACTTTCCTGACTTCTTCCTTATTTTTCTCAACTCCATTGTAAAGTGTTTTG
>NW_006411356.1:0-1063 GCF_000296735.1 Chrysochloris asiatica
TTTTTTTTTTTTTTTAATCATTCTGAAAGTTAACCTTTTTGAAATAGGAGATAGGAGCATATTAAAGGAGCCTAGCCAAAAAGATGACTAGTTCATATTTGATATTTTTAAATATATATTACAGTTAGTGTTATTTAATCCAATCTAATAGAGATATACATTGCAAATTTATAGTTCTAGAAAGCATTGTATCCAGCCTTCACATGCTTGTACTTTCTAATGATTTTACCTACTTTGTTAGGAAGTACCACTGATCTTCAGCACCATTTTAAGAGCAGATCATGTGGTGAGTGGGATAGATTGGTGTGAACCACTAAAATTTATATTCTGGGCTCTGACCCTCTATATTCCATCAGTTTCTATTACAATGATTCAACTTTGTTGTTGTTAAATGCCATTGAGTCAGATCTGAACCATAGTGATCCTGTATAGGCTTCTGAGGAGTGACTGGTGAGCTTGAACTACTGACCTTGTGGTTCAAACCGACCTTGCAATCTAGAGCATTGACCTACAGCACCACACTTTATCTGGAGGAAAAATATATCTGAGAACAGAGTACAGCCTCAGAAACCCTGTGCAGGGTTGCTATGAGTCAGAACCAACTCCACAGCACATAACAGCAACAATATACAAAGCAGAGTCTAAAAGTCAGACACACACATTGCATTTTCACATCATTTTCTCAGGTTTCAAAAACAAATTTGATCATTCTGACCAAAGTATTTCATTTGCCAAATAAAAAAAAAAAACAGGGATAGCCCCAAAGGATGTTCACAGATACTGCACAAAAAGTTCAGAGAAAAAATAATCTCTCAGAAATGTGACAGCTCAACCAAGTACAAACATATCTTTCCTAAAATTTAAAAACCAAATAAAAGTTCCAGCACCCAGTAGTATATAGAACATACGTATTTTCCCATTATTATGAAGTGTATTACAAACCAGGAACTTACATGGGGTTGAGATGTGGGAAGTTGTACCACCAACATTTCAAATATCAGTGGGGCTCATCCAGGAAGGACAGACTTTGGTATAGCTTCCAAACTAAGACATTGTTGTTGTT
>NW_006411356.1:1273-2486 GCF_000296735.1 Chrysochloris asiatica
GCTGACCTTAAGGTTCGCAGCCCGATTCGTAACCACTACGCTACTAAGACATACTAGGAGGAAAACCCTGGAGATCAACTTCAAAAAACATGTCAATAAAAATCTTATGGATCAGAACAAAATATTGTCCAACATACTTGCTTTAGATATACCATCAGGATGTATCAGTTGCTGGAGGAGACGTTACATTGGGGGAAGCACAAGGAGACTGACCCTCCCTGAGACAGATTAACACAATAACTGCAGTGATGGCTTTGAATATGCCATTTCATTTTATTGTTGTACATTAAGATCACCATGAGCAGGAGTCAGTTGAGTTTAGTAGTTTATCTATTTAAAACTTAAAAAAAAAAAAAAGTATCTGACCCAAATATGAATGGATGATTGTCACCAGAATTTTCACTGGCATTCTTCCCCCTAATAATTTTCTGTCAAGTTGATTCTTGTGGACAGTAATATGATGGTGTCTTCTATTCCCTTCCTATTCTCACTAGAGCCTTGGGATTCCTATACTTCTTCCCAACACCTTTGGGTAAGTTATAATAAAATAAAATGACAATAAAGTACAACCAAAATAGTATTTCAAATATCCAAATGTGAGAGGCCTCTATAATTTGTAAAGTCTTTTGGTGAGTTCCTACTGCCTAAGTGAGAACACATAAATTCATCTCATAGCTTAAAAGGTTTATATCAAATCAAATCAGTTGCTGTCAAGTTGATTCTAACTTATGTTGACCTCATTTGTATCAAAGTAGAATGTATTCCACAGAATTTTCAGTAGTTGATGTTTCAGCAGATTGCCAAAGTGTTTCTTCTAGAAAGCCTCTGGTGTATTCAAACTGTTAACCTTTTCATGAACAGCTGAGTCATTAACAACTGTTTGCACCGCCTTGCAACACCTTTAGAAGGCCAACGCTTGTCTTTTTCACTAGTCTCATCTTTTAATTGTCACAAGGTTTAGCTCTGTTTTCAATTGTCTAAATAATAATGGTCTTCCTTTCATATAGGCCCTGGAGCCTTTGATCAGTCTGCTTTAACTATACTTTCTACCACATTTATTTGTGTCCCCCCAAAAAATTATGTGTCAACTTGACTAGGCCATAATTCTCAGTATTATGAAATTATCCTCTATTTTGTGAGATGATACAATTATACTATGGGTTGTAAATCCTACTCTCTTTAATGTTAGTGAGGCAGGATTCTTGGCAGTTAT
>NW_006411356.1:2764-8900 GCF_000296735.1 Chrysochloris asiatica
TTCCTAGATTCACGAGACTAATAATGCCTAGACACATAAAGATCTCCAAGAGGTGCCAAGTTCACTTACTTTAAAGGAAATGAGAGCTTTCCCCCAGAACCAACAGACAGAGAAAACCTTCCCCTACAGCTGATGCCTTGAATTTAAGCTTCTAGGCATCAAAACTGTGAGAGAAAAGAATTATGTTTGTTAAAGCAATCCACTCATGGTTATTTGTTTTTGTTGTTACAGTAACACTAGATTAGTAAGACATCCCCTCATCTGGACTTCCTCCTAGATATCATTTCCAAAGGGGAAAAAATGTTTATTTTACAGGGATGAGAGTTGTCCTTATCCCCTCCACTACGTTCTTCCATAGCATCTGATTGTTCCCAGATTAGTGTCTGTCCTCCTTTTAGTCTACTTGCGTATTGTATCTAGAGCCATTGTTTTATTTCACGCATTTCCTAAGTTCTAGTGCAAATTATGTCTTTGGTGCCCATTTGTTATATTAATTGTACAAATTATAAAAGCATACCATAGTGTGAGAGAAGTTACTTTAGAGAAATTATTTGCAACCGTGCTGGCCAATACTGGGATACATAGTTCAGAAATTATTCAGATTCCTCTCCTTGAATCTACATACCACTATGAAAAAGATAAATATTACTTTCTCTCTTTATTTATGACATGACCATTTGATAGGTAACAGTAACCTTGACTGCTGAGTGCTTACTCCATTTCTCTTGTCTTCCAGTCCTTGTAATGTAAAGCATTTTGCAAATTGGATTAGACAGGATTGGCTCAATCTTTAATACACATATAAAATCTCCCAATATAGGTTAATCATTTAACAGACTTTCATTTCCCAGACCCATGACTCATATGTCAATTTGCCACACTGTTTTGGCTTTGTGTTACTGTGATGCTGGAAGCTATGTCACCAGTATTTTGAATGGTGGAACGATTCAGCTGAGATTCTAGATTCAGACAGACTTGGAAGACGGAGAGGCAGATTACTTCAGAAAGTTTAGTCACTTTAAAAACATATGAATAGCCTTGACACACTGTCAGATAGCACAAGAATATTAACTACTGAAGCATGATAAATAGAACCAGAATGTTGTCATATATAGTGCCAAAGATGAGTCCCTCAGTTTGGAAGGCACACAAAATATGACTGGAGAAGAGATGCATTCTCCAAGTAGAATTGTCCTTGATGATGCGATTGGAGTGAGCTTTCAGGGCCTTCATTTGCTAACAGGGCCCAACTCAAATTGAGGGAAAAGAACTGCAAATATCTATTAATATTTGAAATACGGAATGTAGGAAGTATGAATCTAGGAAAATAGGAAATTGTCAAAAAAGAAATGGAACACACAAAAAAATCCCAGGTATTGGTGAGCTGAAAGGGATAGGCATTGACCATTTTGAATATGACAATCACAGACTTTACTATGCTGAGCATGCAAATTGAAGAGGCATGGCATCTCATTCATTATCAAAAAGAACATTTCAGGATCTATCTTGAAGTATAATACTGTCAGTGGTAGGAAAATATCTATATCCCTGCAAGGAAGACCAGTTAATTAAAAAATTATTCAAATTTATGTACCAACTATTAAAGTCAGTGATAATGAAACTGAAGAAATCCACCAGCTTCTTCAGTCTGAAACTGATCAAACACACAATCAAAATGTATTCAAATTAGTGGTAATTTGAATACAAAGATTGGAAACAAACAAGAAGGATCAGTAGTTAGAAGATATTGCCTTGGCAACAGAAATTATGCTGGAGATCACATGATAGAATCTTGTGAGACCAATAGCTTCTTTAGTGCAAATGACTTCTTTAAAAAACATAAAAGACAACCATACACATGGACCTCACCAGATGGAATGCACAGAAATCACACTAAATACTTCTGTGTGAAACAACAGTAGAAAAGCTCCATATCATCAGCCAAAACAAGACAAGGGACAAACTCGTATGCAAGTAGAGGTTGAAGGTGAAAAAAATTAAAACAAGTCCATGAGTGCCAAAATATGAACTTGAACATATCCTACCTGAAAAAGATCATTTCAAGAACAGATTTGATGGACTAGACAATAACGCTTGAAAATTAAGAGAGTTGTGGGACGACATCAAGAATATCATACAGTAAGAAAGCAAAAGGTCATTAAGAAGACAAGGAAGAAAACAAAAAGACAAAAATGGATGTCAGAAAACACTCTGAAAATTGCTTACGGTGTAGAGATACTAAAACAAACGGAAGAAATTAGGAGGTAAAAGAGCTGAACTGAAAATTTCAAAGGACAGTTCAAGAAGACAAAATTAATTATAATGAACTGTGCATAGATTTGGATAAGAATACATTCAGCATTTCTGAAGCTGAAAGAACTGAGGAAAAAATTGAAGTGTCGACTTGCTGGGCTAAATAATTCTTTAGTTAAAATATTGAATGATGCAGAAAGCATCCAAATAAGATGGAAGGAGTACACAGAGTCACTGTACCATAAAGAAATGGCTGATATTCAACTATTTCAAGAGATAGTATATGACCAAGAAGCAATGGTATTGAACGAAGAAATCCAATGTGCACTGAAGGCATTGACGAAGAACATCTCTGGAAACTGAATACAATTTGGAAGACAGCCTGATTGGAAGAGATCCATACTTGTGCCCATTCCAAAGAGAGGTGGAACAACACTATGCAGAATATACCAGAAAGATGTTTACCTGTGTTTTACTGACTGTTTAAAGATGTTCAACTGTGTGGATCATCATACCTATGGACAACATTGCAGAAAAGAAATATTCTGGAACACTTAATTGTTCTCATGAGGAACCTATACATAGAACAAGTAACAATCGTTCTATCAGAATAAGGGGACACTAAATGGTAACAACAACAAATGGTTTAAAATTAGGAAAGGTGTTTTCCGGTGTTACATTCTTTCACCATGCTTATTCAATTTGTTTGTTTAGCAAATAATTAGTGGATTATAAATAAAAGAAGAATATGGCATCAGGATTAGAGAAGGACTCATTAACAACCTGAGATAGCTGATAATGCAACCTTGCTTGCTTAAAGTGAAGTGGACTTCAAATACTTACTGATGAAGATCAAAGACCACAGCCTTAGGTATGGTTTGCATCTCAATATAAAAGAAACAACAATCCTCTCCACTGGATCAATAAATAACAATATAATAAGTGGAGAAAAGATTGAAGTTTTCAATGACTTTATTTTGCTTGAATCCACCATCAACATTCACGGAAGGAGCAGTCGAGAAACTAAATGACATGTTGAATTAGGCAAATCTTCTACACAACACCTCTTTAAAGTGGTCAAAAGCAAAGATGTACATTTATAGACTAAGGTAAACTAAACAGTTGCCTCATGAGGAACCTGTACATAGACCATAGAAGAATTGATGAATTTGAGTTCTGGTATTGGGAAATATTAAAGGTGCCATGGAATGCCAGAAGAATAAATATGTGTTGCTGAAGTACGACTAGAATGCTCCTCAGAAGCCAAGATGGCCAGACTATGTCTCTCATACTTTGAATATACCAGGAGGGTACAACTGGTCCTTGGAGAAGGCTTGGTAAAGTGGAGGGTCAGGGAAACAGAGGAAACCCCCAGTGAGATGGATTGGTACAATGGCAGCAGCAATGGACTGAAGCATAACAGCAATTATGATGATGGTGCAGGGCTGTACATAGGGTTGCTATGGGACAGAACTGACTTGATGGCACCGAAGAGCAACAATAATTTTCCAGATAGAAAATTTATGAAAAGTCAGAAGTATCTCATCTGTATTCAGAAATTAAAAACTATTATTAAAATCATTTCTATTCCATTTTAGACTACATGTTTGCCTCTAAACCATGAATCAACATAAGCATTAATAAATACATTAGTACGAGCATTAAAGGTATCAATAATAATTTATTGATCAACAAATATAATCCAGGCACCATGTTATATGCTTCATGGCCATTCCAATTGATCCCATTTGCCAGTTTACAAAACTATCATAGAGATTGAGTAATCACTCCAAGATTATACAATTAACTAAGGACAGAAGCTGCATTTGACCATTGACCTAAGATAGTACAGTATGACAGAGTAATTTTTGGAGTCACATGACTTAGATTTGAATACAGGTTGGTTGTTTAATTTCAGGGTGTGAGTTTAGGACAAGTCACTGGTCTTCCATGAGACTGTTTCTTCATCTGTAAAATGAGGATAATAATATGAATCTAATAATTTGGGAGTCCTTGTATAGTGCTGTAAGATAAGCACTGGACTGGTAACTGTGAGGCTGGCAGTTCAAGCTTGGAAACTTTTTACAGGATTGCTAGGAGTCAGAATCTACTCAATGGCACACAACAACCACCACAATAATAATGTTGGTAAAAAGGATTAAATGAAATAACAAGCAAAGCAACAAAAACATTACAGATTATTCAAAGAAGCTGTCAGCTCTTCTATTGTATCTTGTGGTAGCAAAGCCAAGACAGGAATCCAAGAGTCCTAATATTAGCAGTGGTGGTAGTTGTTGCCACTGAGTTATGTCCAACTCATAGTGACCCTGTACAGGGCTTCTGAGGCTGTAAATCTTTATAGGAGCAGAAAGCCTCATCTTTGTCCCATGGAGCAACTAGTAGACTGAACTGCTGACCTTGCAGTTAGCAGCCTAACTCATAATCTGCTAAACTTAGCAGGGATCCTTAGCAGACACTGTTTTATTTCAATAGTATTTTTTATTTCATAAATGTTTAAAGCTTATTTCTCTATTGAAGTATATATGTGATTGATTAAAAATCAAATAAATGCATTATCATGAAAGTGATCTCTCTCTCTCTCTGAGCCTGGTCTTCAAATAGGTTCATTTTGTCATATCTGTGGCTATCCCTGTACATGGGATGAAAGGGGAATCAAATTGACCTGCTAGCCTTTTACTTCAATGGTAGATCTGAGCCAGTGTGTAAGAGAAATATATATTTGATCAAGGAATGCTGATTAGACTACAATAAAAAGAATTTATTATATATTGAGTTATTTATAGTTCTAAAAGGAATCACTATTGTTATTGTTGTTGAGTCTGTTCTGACTTACAGAAACCCTGTAATGGGTTTCCTAGGAGCAGCTGGTGAGCTTGAATTACTGACCTTGTGGTTCCAACCAACCTTGCAGACCAGTACATTAACCCACAGACTCACACCAGGACTCTGTATAGGAATGATGATTTTTGTTGTTGTTAAGTGCCTTTGAGTTGATTCCAACCCATTGTGACCTTATATAGGGTTTCCTAGGAGTGGCTGGTGAGTTTGAACTGACTACATTGCAGTGCAAACTGACATTGCAGTTGAGTGACTATCCTAGCACCACAACAGGACTCCAGAATTACTATCAGGTGATGATTAAAAGTACTGGTCAGCTACAATTATATCACAATAAGAAGTTTATTTATTTTTAAAAAACACTCAGGAGTCAGCCACATCATGAGTCAAAGCCATCTCCTTCCACTTTTTTAAATAAGTGACCTTGGCCAAATGCCCTAGCCTCCCCAAACCTGTTTTCCTCATCTGTAAGATGACCACAATAATAACTACCTCAGTTTTTTGTAAATAATGCAATTACATATGTCTAGTGCTTAATAAGGGCATTTACATAACATTTGCTATGTGCCAATCATTGGTCTTTTAAAAGCACTTACTGAGTTAAACAAATAAAAGCACTTAACTTTTATTTGTTTAAGTCACTACAGGTGTAGGTGAAGAATATAAAATATACCACGGACTGTCTTAAGAACAAAGAAATCTGTGTTGAAAGAAGTAAAACTATAATGCTTCTAAGTAGCATTGATGGCAAGAATTGCTCTCATGTAATAATTGATCATGCTATCACTAGGGACCAGTTCCTGGAGAAGGATATCATGGTTGGTAAAGTAGAGGGTCATTAAAAAGTAAAAAGACCCTTAATTATAGATTGGCCCAGTGTCTTCAGCAATTGACTCAAGCATAGTAAAAATTGTGAGGATGGCACACTACTGGACAGTATTTCCTTCTCTTGTAGGAGTTATGTGTTGTTAAGTGCCGTGGAGTCGGTTCCGACTCATAGCGACCCTGCACAGGGTTTCCGAGG
>NW_006411356.1:9502-11189 GCF_000296735.1 Chrysochloris asiatica
ATTGGAACAGTATCAGAAAAAAAGGTTCAACAGTCAATAGTGCTTTCTGCAGTAAAATGTTCAGTGCAGAGCTGAAGCCTAAATTTCAGATTAAGTGAAGTAGACTGATGTGATCTTGCATGACAATGTGTGTCCGCACACCTCTGACCACACTGTTAATTATGCAAAAATCTTCCTTGTAAGTTAAAGCTCTATAACACAATCACCTGTTTGGTTCCCTGAAAGCAGCCCTGTGAGGACGAAGATTCATCAATGATGAAGAAGTGAAGATAGAGGTGCATTTAAGGCTTGCAGCTCAACCAATAACATTTTTTAGTAAGAAAATATGACAGCTTGTTGACAGATGGACAAAGTGTACTGAAAAACAATATGTAAAAACCGATGTATTTGTCTTCTCTAAAAGTTGTTTAAAATAAATTCTTCAGCCAGAGTACAGATAATTTTTGACTCACCCTCATATATAAGGTCTTACATAGGCAATATTTCTTCTTGTTGTACATCTAACAACAATAACAAACATAGTTTTCACAATCCTATGAAATAGGTGCCATTATTATCATTATTTTAAAAATGAGGAAGCTAAAGTCCAAAGAAGTTAACTAACTTACCTAAGGTCACACAGCTACATAGTGGGGTAGCTAGATATAGACACAGACAGTCTGAAACCAGAGCCTGTGCTTTTAACCCTTATATGATCTGAAATTGTTCAAAACCTGGTATGGTAATTGCAGTAAAGGAATGACCTGTATTTAATTTTGTTTTATTTTTATTTGCTTTATTTTTAAATAATTAAATATAAAACCCTAAAGTATATGCTGTGAATCTGAATGATTTCATAAAATTCTAGGACTCATTATTTCAGAATAAACATAGTAAGAGCCCTGTGACTTAATGGGTTATGTGTTGGGTTGCTGACTTCAAGGTCACCAGCCAATTCTCAGGTGAAAGAGGAGATTTTCTACTCCCATTAAGACATACAGCCTCAAAATCCCTACATAGAGTCACTATGAGTAGGAAACAACTTGAGGGCAGTGGGTTTCATTTGGGTTTTTGGAAAACAGCCAATTAATTTTTAAATAATGTTAATCATTTGTTGTTGTTGTTGTTATGAGTCGTGGAGTTGGTTCTAACTCATAGCGACCCTGTACAGGGTTTCCGAGGCTATAAATCTTTACAGGAGCAGAAAGCCTCATCTTTCTCCAGCAGAACAGCTGGTAGCTTTGAACTGCTGACCTTGCAGTTCGCAGCCCGATTCGTAATCACTACACAACCAGAGCTCCTTAATGTTAATCATTATGAAGACATAAATGCACACCTAATAGACTGTTGTTAACTGACATCAACTCATGATGATCCCATGTTTCATACCGCAGAACTGCTTCATAAGATTTTCTTGGCTGTAAACTTTAAAGAAATAGTCCTTTTCTTCCATAGGCCATTGAGTGATTTCCCACTGTCAGCTTTTATAGTTACAAATATTTGCACCAACTAGGAGAAACCAGTTAATATGAATGAAACTAAATAATGTTATGAGAAGATTGGGGTTGTTATTATTAAGTAACATTAAATAGGTTCCAACTCATAGCAACCCTTAATAGGGTTTCCCAGAGGTGGCTGATGAGTTTGAACTGCCGACCTGTGGATAGCAGTGGAGCTTAGAAATGCACATCAAAAATCAAAGGAGGGT
>NW_006411357.1:0-1139 GCF_000296735.1 Chrysochloris asiatica
GAATAGTTTTCATCTTGTCTAGATGGGTCTGGTAAAAAGAGATGGGGGATAAGATTCATATGATTCAATAGTGAGTAATTGTTATGACTAATTGCAACTATCACATTGTAAAGGTAGATGTTTTGTAACAAAAACAGGGTGTAGTTAATCTTACAGTCCAGAAACAGAGGAACCTAGGTCAATCAAGGGAGAAGTGCACATGCGGAATGCCGGACTTTATCCAGAGAAGCAGTGACACCAAAGATGGAGGCAGAGATGGGGACATGGAGAGAGGGAGCAGCTGAGGACTCTAGATTCTTGGAATGAGAGAGACTGAGAGCTGGTGGCCAGGAGGCAGACTTGAAGAATGTGCTTTTTGGTGGTTTAAATTATTATATATGCCTGAGTGTTTATAAAAAAAATGAATAGACAGAGATATTGTTAACTGATGGTACATGGAGGGGATTATAATAATTGTAATGAAACAAAGTATATGATTTGTTGAATACAAAACTGATGATTTGCCCTGTAAACTTTCACTCAAATTACAATAAAAACTTAAAAAAAAAAAAACTATTCTAGTTTATATACTACCAATACTTCAAATATCTGTACAAGAATCACCACATATTTTCTTCAGCTGTTAAGAACATCAATACACTTTGCCTCTGAACAAAGAATTCCATCATGGATTAAAAAAAAAAAAGAAGAAAGAAAGGAAAACCAGGGAGAAGGAAGATGAAAAGAGAAAGAGTAATTAAAGAGAAGAAGAGGGGAAATGAGAAATAGAAGAAAAGAAAGAAAAACAAAAGCAGAGATAGAATAAAATCCAAATGAATGGAAAGAGAAGTAGAAGGAGAAGAAAGAATGAACAAAGAAACAAAACAACTAAGTCCAATAATAAAACAAAAATAAAAGTGGAGCTGTTGGGAGACAATGACATGGAGACCTTTGCCCTTTTCTGCATCTGTGCACCTAAAGGAAGGTGCATGCATACCTGGTAGATAGTAGCAAGATGGTTGTGCAGAGCATCAAGGTTCTGCAGAAATTCTCTGACATTAGATCTCAGGATACGCAAGATGGTATCATATAGAGATTCTTGACAAAAGACAAAAAAGCATCTTCCCAAACATTTGGAGGATTTCTCCAGCATTGAGAAT
>NW_006411357.1:3965-11232 GCF_000296735.1 Chrysochloris asiatica
TGCATATCTCAGATTAATGTTAATGAGTCTTCCTTCAATCCTAATGCCATGTTATTCTTTATATAATCCAGCTTCTCAAATTATTTGCTCAGTATACAGATTGAATAAGTATAGTGAAAGAATACAACCCTGCACACACCATTCTTAATTTTAAACCATTAACTGTTACCTTGTTCTGTTCAAACAACTGCCTCTTGGTCTATGAACAGATTCCTCATGAGGACAAATAAGTGTTCCAGAATATTCATTCATTGCAATGTTGCCTATAGCTTCCTTGTAGGCATATAGATATTATCCTTTCACAGACAGCATTGTATTTCAAGATAGATGTTGACATGTTCTTTTTGATGATGAATGTGACACCATTCCTCTTGAATTTGCCATTCCCAGCATTGTAAACCATTTGATTGTCTGACTCAAAAGTATAAATACCTGTATATTTCAACTCACTAATACCTAGAATATCAATTTTTATGCATTACATTTCATTTTTGACAACTTTCAATTTTCCTAGATTACTGCTTCATACATTCCACCTTATGATTAGTAATGGATACTTGCAGCTCTTTCTTCTTATTTTGTTTTGTACCCTGTCTGCAAATGAAGGTCCTGAGAGCTTTGCTCCATCCACATCACTAAAGTCTACTCTACTTTGGCAGTAGACCTTAGCAACATTTTCCTCAGTTGTATTTTGTGTGCCTTCAGTTTTATTTTGAGTGCCTTTCATCCTAAGGGACTCATCTTCTGACAATGTATCAGATAATGTTTCACTGCTATTCATAAGGTTTCCAGGGGCTAATCCATCAAAAGTGGACCAGCTATTCCTTCCTCCTAATCTATTCTTAGTCTGGAAGCTCCACTGACACCTGTTCACCATGAGTGGCCCTTCTGGCTTTTGCAACACAAGTGGCATAGCTTTAATATCACAGCAAAATGTAAGCTAATATAATGTAATCCTCCATGATACAATCTGCTATGAAGAGCCAATCAATTGCACAAGCTGTGAAGGATGGTAAGGAGGGAGAACTGGAGAGACCTGGGCTTGACTGGGAGAGAGGAACTAATGGTAGCTACAAGAAGGTATCAGGACCTATAAGTAAAATTCTAAACCTATGAAACTTTGAAAAAAATAATAGTAGTAGAAAATTTTCATGGCTTAAAAAAATATGCTAAATAAGACGCTAAAGGCATGAACCACAAAAGAAAATTGTATCAATTTTTTATCAAAATAGTAATTTTTGCATTTTGAAAACACTTGTGAAAATTAAGAAACAAACTAAAGAATGGAAGAAAATATTTGCAATACACATATTTGACAAAGTATTAACATGTAGTAAGTCAGAGAATGCAATTAAAATTTTGTTAAAATGGCAAATTTTATGTTACAAATATTTTACTACAATAAGAAATTTTACAGATAGGCAGTATTATTTAAATTTATTTTTTAAATATCTGATTAATCTCTTGGGAGAAAAATAGGCAAAAATTTGAAGAGGCATCCTGTATAGGTGGCCCAATCAGCTCTTGAAAAATGGTCAACACCAGTATTCATCAGAAAATGTAAACTAAAACTATAAGGAATACCACTGCACACCCACTAGAAAGACAAAAGTTGAAAAGACTGACAATATCAAATGTCGGGGAGGAAGTAGATCAGCAAGAAGTCACACATACTGCTTGTGGGAACCACTTTAGAAAGTTGATTGGTAGTGCCTTAAAATGTTAAGCATGCACCTAACACACAACTTAGCAATTGCACTTCTAGATATCTAGTGAAGAGGAATAAAAATATTAGTTCACTAGAAGATTTGTATGTCAATGTTCTGAATGGCTTTTTTAAAAATAAAAGTGTCAAGCTGAAAATAACCCAAATGTCCATCAATAAGTAAATAGATATAAAAAATATGGTATGGCACTGTAGGATAAGCAATGAACTGCTAACTGCAAGAATGGTGGTTCACACTGACAAGTCACTCCTTAGGAACTGTATACCTTAACACCATTTAGTGTTCATAAATTATTACTCAATAAAGTTGACATTAAAAAAAAAAAAGAAAGCATCAGGGTCTGAAGAATGATAAGGCCATGGGGGAGGAGGGGTTTTGAAACTGAATAGCAAGAGGCTTGAGGTGGAGGTCTGACATGGGAATCAGCCTGGTGCAAGCACACAAATTAGACATGGACATAATACTCTACTCCAGAAGAGAAGGGCCAGGGAGGACACAGAGGGATTTGCAGATGAGCAAGGGGTCTGCAGAATGGAGAACTGGACTCAGACTCCTTGGCCTTGCCTGAATCTAGGCAGGCCACATCTCTGATAGGGAGGGCTGGGCAGCTAGTCCTAGGTCCGTGAAAGCTGCAGCTGCACCAACCGGGACAGTTCAGCCCTCGAGAGGCCAGGGTCTAGTCAAACCTGGATTTCCTACCACAGCCCCTTGAGAGGATGTGGCTGATGGTCTATGGTAACATCTGTACAGAGGTCATGCCAGATGCAGATGAGTGGGAGGGAAGCAGCTGGGGACTAATATGTTTAGGGACAGCCCCTTCTTTTCCCTGGGGCCTGGGACTGTCGTTGGGGAAAACCCAGTTCTTGGGCCATGGGCAGTGGGGTAAGTGAGTGTCATGTGCACACCAAGGCACTGGTGTGATAGCAGTTTCAACTGGACCTCTGATGTAGAGGCAGGCAAGAGCCGCGGGGAGAAGCTGAAAGATACCAGGGACCCTCCCGGCTCCTCCCCACCTTTATGATGACTGCCAGGGCTCCCAAACAGTTGCTTCTATTCAATTACTTGCTTATCTACAAACTAATTGTCAACTCTCTGAGGTCAGTCATATGTAACACAGCCCTCAACATCAGGCCTGACCCTCAGAAGTTGTGCAAATAATGGTGGAGTGGATAAATAAGCGTATATTGGAGTTCCTGGAAAGTTGATATGATGAGCTGGGTCAAACCATCAAGTCAAGATCACCATCATCAACTTCATTGTTTTCCTCCTCTCACTCCTCCTCTTTCTTCAAATCGTCATCATGGTCAGGAACTGTAAAGGGTCTGAGATTTTATGCTATTTGCAAACTAACAAGGCAGTCTGCCACAGTTTCATGGATGCTGGCAGAAAAAATAAGACTGCCGGGTTAAAGACAAGGGAGAGTTTATTGCTTGCAGCTGTAGCAGTAGCCAGAGTATCCATATTTTCTTGCATGGGTCCTAATTCCCACAGGGCAAGACAGTAAGAGCCATGTGACACCTGAACATCCGAGCTTAAATAGACAGATAGATAGTGTGTTAGTAGGTGCTATCAAGTCAGTTACAACTGCCTGGTCCTGTATTTGAGTCCATTGTTGCAGCCACGGTGTCAATACATTTGGTTGAGAACCCTCCTTTTTTTCAATGACCCTCTGCTTTACCAAGTATATCATCCTTCTCCAGGGACTGGTTCCTCCTGATAACATATCCAAAATCATGAGATAAAGTGTCACCCTTCTCACTTCTAAGGAACATTTTGGTTATACTTATTTTCAAGATGGATTTGTTCATTCTTGTAACAGTGCTTGGTAAATTCAATATTTTTACCAACCCCATTATTCCTCTCCAGTCTTCCTTATTCATTGCCCAGATTTTGCATGCATCTAGGCAGTTGAAGATACCATGGCTTGGGTCAGGCTCACCTTAGTCCTCTATGTGACATCTTTACTCTTTAACACTTTACAAGGGTCTTTTGCTGCAGATTTTCCCAATGCAATATAATAGATGGATAGTTGCCATCAAGTCAACTCAACTCATGATAACCTTGGGTTCAACAAAGTGAAATAATGCCAGTTCTGCATCATCCTCATGATTGCCAGCATGTTGAAGTCTGTGATTGCTGCTATTGTACCAAGCCATTTTACCAAGTGTGGTTGTTGTTGCTGTCAAGTGCCATCTAGTCGGTTCCAACCCATAGCAACACTGTATAGGGTTTCTGAGGAGCAGTTGGTGAGCTTGAACTGCCTAACTTGCAGTACAAATGACTGCAGTCTGGTGCATTAACCCACAGTGCCACACCAGGACTCCGCAGTATGTATAAAGAGTTAAATTCATAAAGTTCTACTGAGCCTTCTCTTTTCCCCTAATGTTACTGATTTTAAGCCACTGAAGTGGAGGAAGCTATGTGCATTTGAAAAGAAGATGCTGTCTGACATCTGGGTGTAAAAATAATGCCCTGAGTTTTTTGCCAAGAGAAACTGTATGGTGGTGTGATGGTTGTGTGCCATCAAATTGGTTCCAACTTATAATAATCCTGTATAGTGTTTCCGAGACTGTAAACCTTAAGGAAGCAGAAGGTCTCAGCTTTCTCCTGTGGAACTGATGGTGGATTTGAAGTGCTGACCTTGTGGTTAGCAGCCCAACACATAACCCACTGTGCCACCAGAGTTCATTAGAGAAACTGTATTGTTGTTGTTAAGTGCCATCAAGTTGGTTCTGACTCATAGTGACCCCACATAAGGTTCCCAAGGAGCACTTGATGAGTTTGAACTGCCGACCTTATGGTTCACAGTCCAGTGCTTACCTTATAGTGCCACACCAGGAGTCAAGAGAAACTGTATCATCAAACATAAAATTATTCTTGAGAATGAGCCACAGAGTCATTGCTTCTAGACCCTGAGTGATGATGAATAAATTATGATTTTCATATTCCTTGGATGGGTAGTTAACTCCTAGTGTGGCACTATAAGATAAGCACTGAACTACAAACCACAAGGTCCACAATTCAAATCCACCAGCTGCTTCTCAGAAACCCTATATAGGGTCACTGTAAGTCGGGCTTAACATAACAGCACTTAACAACAACAACCAAAAGCTTGGTGGTTCCAAATCATCCAGAGATGCCTCATCAGAAAAGAGGCCTGGTGATCTACTTCTGGAAATTCGTTGTTGTTGTTGTTGTTGTTGTTGTCAGGTGCCATCGAGTCGGAACCGACTCATAGCAACACCATGCACAGCAGAATGAAACAATGTCCGATCCTGGGCCAACCTCACTACCGCTGCCACACTCGATGCCATCAATGATGCCACCTGGCCGATCCATCTCATTAGGGGTCTTCCTCTTTTTCTATGATCCTCCATCTTACCCAGCATGACATCCTTTTCCAGCGACTGTTCCCTCCTTACAATATGTCCAAAGTATGAGAGACGAAGCTTAGCTATCCTGGCCTCCAAGGAGCACTCTGGCTGCCCTTCTTCCAAAACAGATCTATAGGTTCTTTTGGCAGCCCGTGGCACTTTTAGTTTTCTCCTCCAACACCACAATTCAAAGGCATCAATTCTTCTAGGATCTTCCTTATTCACCGTCCAGCTTTCACATCTATATGAGGTTATTGAAAATACCATGGCTTAGGTAAGGCGTACCTTAGTCTTCAAGGTGATATCTTTGCTCTTCAACACTTTAAAAAGTTCCTGTGCAGCAGATTTGCCTAATGCAATATACATTGTCTGATCTCTTGACTGCTGCTTCCATGAGTTGATAGTTGATCCAAGAAGAATGAAGTCCTTGGCAACTTCAATCTTTTCTCTGTTGATAAGAATGTTGTTTATTGGTCCAGTGGTGAGGATTTTTGTTTACTTGACATTGAGATGTAATCCATACTGAAGGCTGTGTTCCTTGATCTTCATCAGTAAATGTTTCAAGTCCTCTTCACTTTCAGCAAGCAAGGTTGTATCATCTGCATATCGCAGATTGTGAACGAGTCTTCCTCCAATCCTGATGCCACGCTTTTCTTCATAGAATCCAGCTTCTAGTATTATTTTCTCAGCATACAGATTGAATAAGTATGGTGAAAGAACACAACCTTGAAAATTAGTCACTGAAAATCCTATGAAATAGAGCACAGTTCTACTCGGACACGCATGGGGTCACCAGGCGTCAGAACTGACTCAACAGGAATTGGTGCTTTTTGTTTGTTTGTTTTGAATTATGACTTGATCCTGGAACTTCCTTCCAATGGGCTCCAGTTTCTAAATTGTCCCTCCTTGGACAGTTCTCTCTATATAACTACTATTGTACTGCAGGCTTTGACAAATAATTTATTATTAAAAGGAGGTAGGATGCATTCCCTCTCATTTTGTGTCCTTACATCCGTTAAAATATGGAAAAAAGAAACAATGAAACTATGAGGGCAACATTTCTGAATCAAACTATTTTTCACTACTTAAAAATAACCTGTATAAAAGTTCTCCATCTGAATTTATGGAAAAGATGTCGTTTCAATAATCCAGAGAAACATGTGACCAAGAAACATCCATTTGGGTTTGAAATTCATATTGCGGTATTTAAAATTTTTAAATTAAGATTAAACTATTCTTATTACTAATTTTCATTTTCAAAACCATTACTAATAAAAAAAAAAAAGGTTTACAGACAAGATCTTTCAGCTTTACATTCAACAAATCATACATTTTGTTCCATCTCAATGATTACAATACTGCTTGGGTTTGCATTACGCTCACCTTCCTATTCTGCATCAGTTTTGTCCTTAGGTATATGTTGCCCTTTGGATTTTGAATGATCCGCCATTCCATGGTGAGCATATTTTGCTAGTATTGCTGTCCCCCTCCTCTCCTTTATAAATCTATCTACCGCTTGGCTGAAAATTGGTCCACAAGCGTGAGTTCCTTTCCAGACCCAAAGGGTGGTCAAAGGCCATAGTTTCAAGTTCCTCCAGTCTCTTTCTGACCAGTAAATTTGGTCTTATTACTAGTGTTATTATTATTATTAAATAATATTGAGTTTTGTTCCACATTTTCTCCCACTCGATCCAGGATTCTCTAATGCAATTCCTTTCAGAGCAATTGGTATTGGTAGCTGGGCACCATCTAGTTCTTCTGGTGTCAAAGTCATTGAGACTGGTATTCATATGTTCCATTAGTTCACTGGACTAACTGATTCCAAGTCTCTTCAATTCTTATCACTCTTCTTTCTTCCACACATGGAGAAACCAATAGCTGTACCTTAGATGGTGGCTCATGAGCTTTCAAGGTCCCAGACTCTACTCACCCAAGCAGGATGTAGAACATGGTCTCTATGGACTATGTTATGCCAATTTACCATAGTGTCCCCTGATATTATGGTCCTGAGCCCCAGTATCATCAACTCATAGCCTTAAGATGTTTGATATTATCTAAGTTTTTCATTATTTTGCCAGCTGTATGCTCTACCACATTCAAAGTTGTGTTTACATGAACGGTAAATATATATGCACAAATATCCTCTTTCAAACTCATATATTTGTG
>NW_006411358.1:0-467 GCF_000296735.1 Chrysochloris asiatica
TCTCAGTGTTCCCCTATCTATCTTGTTCTTCTGCCTCCTCTCCCCTTCTTGTAGTGCCCTCCCCAACACCCAAAATAAACCCCCCACCTCAATCCCATTGTGGTTACCTTATATTCCATTAGTTCTTCCCTCCATTTAAGATAGTTTATTTTACCCAGTAATCTACCTGACCTTCCCACCACCTGGATCTCTGTGTTTACCTTTTTTCACATTGTAATTGTTTAGATCATAGACTGACCTCCCAGATCCTCTGTTCTTTTAAGTTTATTCTGTTCTTGACTCTTTCATTTGTCAGCTGAGTTCAGGTTGATTTGATGCTGCCATGTATGTCATTCTGTAGTTGTTATGTGTTCTTGTTAGTTGTCAGTCCACAGAACTTCCTTTAGGATGTTTTTCATAGCAGGGTAGGCTTTAGCAAAATTCCCTAGCTTCTGGTTATCCTGGAATGTTTTGATTACACCATCGTA
>NW_006411358.1:2045-5467 GCF_000296735.1 Chrysochloris asiatica
TGCTTGGTCAGGTATTCTGTGTTGTTGTTGGCAGAGCTCCTTTACTGCACTTCCACCCAATCCGCCATCTTGTTTGTTCTCCCCTTACATCCCTTTTATGAAGCCCACTTGGTCATGGTGTATTATTTTTTTGATGTGCTGCTGGATTCTGTTGCCTAGGATTTTGTTGAGAATGTTTGCATCTATGTTCGTGAGGAATATTGGTCTATAGTTTTCTTTTTTAGTAATGTCCTTCCCTGGTTTTGGTATGAGGATTATGTTTGCTTCATAAAAAGTATTAGGGAATTTTCCATCTGCTTTTATGTCCTGGAATGATTTGAGTAGAAATGGTGATAGTTCCTCTCTGAATGTTTGGTAGAAATCACCTGTGAAGCCATCTGGGCCTGGGCTTTTGTTAGTTGGGAAGTTTTTGATGACCTGGTCAATTTCTTCTTTTGTTATAGGTTGTTTCAAGTTTTCTACTTCAGTCTGAGTAAGTTTAGGTAAGTCGTGTTTTTCTAGAAATATATCCATCTCATCTAAATTTTCGAATTTTTTGGAGTACAGCTCTTCATAGTATTCTGTTATTATCCTTCTGACTTCTTTTGTTTCTGTTGTGACTTCTAATGTGATTTAATTGTGTCCTCTCCTGCTTTTCTTTAGTTAGTTTTGCCAATGGTTGTCAATTTTATTAATCCTTTCAAAGAACCAGCTTCTTGTCCTGTTGATTCTTTCTATAGTTTTTTTTTGGTCTTCCATCTCATTAATTTTTGCTCTCATCTTTATTATTTCCCTTCTTTTGGTGACTGTAGGTTGCCTCTACTGGTCTGCTTCTAGTTGTTGAAGATGTTGTGTTAATGTGTTAATTTTGGCTCTTTCTTCTTTCTGGACGTGCACATTTATCGCAATAAATTGTCGTCTCTAGACTGCTTTCGCTGTTTCCCAAAGATTTTGGTATGTTGTGTTTTCATTCTCGTTTGTTTCAAGGAAATTTATTAATTCACAGTTAATTTCTTCTTTTACCCAGTTGCTTTGGCCTTCTTATTGTTGATTTCTATTTTTATAGCATTGTGGTCTGAGAAGATGCTCTGTAGAATTTTGATTCTTGTGAATTTATGGAGGTTTGAACACATGTTCAATTTTGGAAAATGTTCCATGCGCACTAGAAAAGAATGGGTGGAACGCTCTGTATATATCTATGAGGTCAAGTTGGTTGATTCTGTTGTTTAGTTCATCTGTAGCATTGTCAAATTTCTTTCCTGTTGTTTGTCCCTTTTTGAGAGTGGTATGTTGAAATCTCCCACTATGATTGTAGATTTCTTTCTTTCTTTCTTCAATTCCAGTAAGGTTTGCTTCATGTATCTTGGTGCTCTTTCATTGGGAGTGTATATATTTATTATGATTATTTTGTATTGCTCAAGTGACTCTTTGATCATGAGATAGTGTCCTTCTTTGTCTCTTATGCTGGTTTTTATCATAAAGTCTACTCTGTCTGAGATTAGTATCGCCAATCCTGCTTGTTTATTGTTGGCTTGGTAAATTTTTTCCATCCTTTTAACTCTTAGTCTGTTTTTGTATTTGTGTGTAAGGTGTGTCTCTTGCAGGCAGCATATTGATGGATCTTGTTTTCTTATCCATTCTGCCTCTCTTTGTCTCTTCACTTGTGCATTCAATCCATTGACATTCAATGTAATTATCAATCAGTATGAATTGATTGTTGCCATTATGTTACTTTTTTGCTGTTGCTGTTCGATCTTTTGTTGTGCATTCCTTCTTCTGTTAGATTTGTGGGTTTTGTGCTGTTTCTTGCCAATTTCTTCCTAGCGTCTATGTTCGCTTGTTCTGCTTGAGAATTCATTTTTATGATATGTTTTGGAGTGTTAACTTTCTTTGGGGTTACCTTGTAGTCTACTAACTTTTCTCTGCATTTATGATACTCCATTGTAAGCTGTAATTTACCTGGCATCCCCATCACCTGGGTCTCTGTTGCTGCATTTGTCCCTTCTTTGACATTGATGTACTTTTTATCTTCAGTTGAGCTCCCAGCTCCTTTGTGTTTGTTGTTGTAGTCTTGGTCTGTTCTGGACTCTGCTATCTGTTGGCTGTGTTCCATGTGGTGTTGCCACACTTGTTAATCTCTCTTTGTTGTCTGTTCTTGCTGGTTTTCAGTCCCCAGAACTCCCTTTAGGATGTTTTGAACTGCTGGGTTGGTTTTGATAAAATCTCTCAGATTCTGTTTATCCTGGAATGTTTTGATCGCACCATCGTATTTGATTGATAGTTTTGCTGGATAGGCCATTGTTGGTTGACAGTTTTTTTCTTGCAAGGCTTTGTATATGTCTCCCCATTGTCTTCTCGCCTGCATGGTTTGTTCTGAATAGTCAGAGCTTAATCTAATTTGCTTGCCTTTATAAGTTATATTTCTCTTCTCCCTGGCCACTTTTAGTATTCTTTCCTTGTCTTTGATTTTGGAGAGCTTGATTTATATGTCTTGGAGACTTTCTTTTGGGGTCTATCCTTCCTGGGGTACGTTGGGCTTCTTGAATGTTTATCTTCTCATCTTTCAAGATGTTAGGGAAATTTTCTTCCAGAAGCTCTTCTACTATTTTTTCTGTGGACTTCTCTGATTCTTCTTGTTCTGGAATGCCAATAATTCTTACATTATTCCTCTTCATGGTATCCAGCATGAATCTTAGACTCTCTTCAGATTGTTTTATCCTTTTAGCTGCTTGCCCCTCTATCTTGGCAGTGTTGAAAGATTTGTCTTCCACCTCACTAGTTCTGGCTTCCATCTCTTCTAGCCTGTTCCTTTCCCCTTTCAGCGTGTTGTCCATTTGTGATGTCTTATTATGGATCCTCTTGCCATCTTTTTGCAGGTTTTGAATTGTTTCCAATGCTGTGTCAATTCTATTTGATTGTTCCTGTAGTACTTTCCTTACTTCTTTCTT
This sequence comes from Chrysochloris asiatica, assembly GCF_000296735.1. Classification (NCBI taxonomy): domain Eukaryota; kingdom Metazoa; phylum Chordata; class Mammalia; order Afrosoricida; family Chrysochloridae; genus Chrysochloris; species Chrysochloris asiatica. The sequence continues at coordinate 4,973 of NW_006411358.1, forward strand.
GTTTTCCTTGACCCCTTTTCAGAGAATTTGAATTTGTTTCCATATCATTCTTCAGAATTCCCTGTCTGGCATATCCAGAAGCCGCTCTTCCTCCTCTATAAAGCCCTTGTCTGTCTCCAGCTCACTTGCATCAGCTGCTCTCTTTTTGTACGTGTTTTGATAAGGTGTTGCCTTTTATTCATCACGATTTTTATTTTATTATTATCACTATTATTATTATTAATATGATCAGGAGATAGGGTTCCCTTATTGCTTGTAATGCGTAGCAGGTATTGTTAGGTCTTGTCTGAGTGGTGGAGTATCATGGTGTATGCTTATAGCTTGGCTATATGGCCACAATTGCTGCCTCTTCTTAGGTGACGTAGGGAAGAAAAGCTCACACATCCAAGAAAGATGTGTGATCAAAAGGACCCAAAGCATAAGCAATATAAACACATAGACAAAAATCGCCACTTTGGAGCAGAGATACGGCTTTGGTCAACTTTCCCATGCTAC
>NW_006411358.1:7417-8423 GCF_000296735.1 Chrysochloris asiatica
CTAGGGATCGTGAACATTTCTTCATATGTTTGTTGGCTGCCCAGATGTCCGCCTTGGTGGTGAAGTGTCTGTTCATGTCCTATGCCCATTTTTTAATTGGGTTATTTGTCTTTTTCTTGTAGAGATGTTGTAGTTTCCTATATATTTTAGAGATGAGTCTCTTGTCTGATGGGACATTACAAAAGATTTTTTCCCATTCTGTGGGTTCCCTTTTTACTCTTTTGGTGAAGTCTTCCGATGCACCAATGTTTTTGTGTTGTTTTTTTTTTTTTTTAATGTTTTATATGTCTCAATCATCTATTTTGTCTACTTTTGTTTGTGTAGTTTTCAAAATGTTTGGTAGTGTGTGTATGACCTCAATTACAGCCCTCACATTTGTCCATACTTTTCATTGATGGCCTGCATAATTCTGGGATTCACATTTAGGTCTCTAATCCATGTTCAGTTGGTTTCTGTATAAAGTGTGAAATAAAGGTTTTGTTTCAATCTTTTGCATATCACTTTCCAGTTCTCCCAGCACCATTTGTTGAAAAGACTATCCCCTTCCCATGCGACACATTTAGGTACTTTGTCAAAAGTCAGTTGGCAGTATGTGGATGGGTTACTTTCTGGAATCTCAATTCTGTTCCATTGATCAATGTATCTTTCATTCTACCAGTATCAAGCTGTATTGACCACTGTAGTCCGTGTAATAAAATGAGAAGTTAGGAGTGAGAGGTTTCCAAGCATATTCTTCTCCTTAAGTAGTGCTTTGTTTACCTGGGTCTCTTTCCTTTCCATATAAAGTTTGTAATTCTTTTTTCCATCTCTTTGAAGAATGTCATTGGAATCTGGATTGGGATTACATTATATGTATAAATTGCTTTGGGCAGTACTGACATTTTCATAATGTTTAGTCTTCCTATCCAGGAGCATGGTACACTCTTCCTGTTTTGTATGTCTCTCATGGTTTCTTGTAGTAGTGTTTTCTAGTTTTCTTTGTATAGGTCCTTTGTTTCTCTGGTTA
>NW_006411358.1:10347-11235 GCF_000296735.1 Chrysochloris asiatica
TCAGCACACAGTCCCTCTCCCTCTGTGGATCTAAAGTTCCCAGCTGCTCCATCTCGCCACATCATCATCTCTGCCTCCATCTCTGGCATCACTGCTTCTCTGGGTAGGGTCCTGCTCTCTGCTCTTCTCCACTGATGGTCCCAGGGACCTCTGTTCCTAGACTGCAAAGTTAATCACTCCCCTCCTTGCTATAAAACCTGTACATTTCCAACCCTCACAATCAGCCCTGATAACAATTATTCACTGTTGTATCACAAGTGACCTATCTGCATTTCATCAGCCCTGCCTAGACAGATTGGAAACTACTCATTGGAGATTCTACCTTCCTCCACGCCCTCTGGATGGATCTAGGTTCCCTCTTGAAAGCTTGTAAGCCAGTCACTTCTTGCCTTTGTAGCCTCTGCCCAATTTTGGGTAGCCAATGTCCACATTGCCCATCCCTGTCTTCTATGTGCATGGAGGGAGTGGGATTGATCCTTGCTGTGAGGATTTGTTTCCTCTTCTGAGCTACTGCATCCATAGGTGTAGGTCAAGTTCGTCAAATTGAATCAGGTTACTCTTTTATTTTCCCACCTCTTCTTTCTTCTTTTGCTTGAGCTCTCATCATCCATCCGGTCATTGAAGCCAGGTCAAGTGGGTATTATTTGCACATATGGGTGTTCTTGTGCATATGCCCTCTCTTATCAGCTGGATGCTTCACTCTCCCCTCTAGTCTTCTGTAGCTATGTCACTGACTCTGGGCCCAAGACCCCAAGTCTTGTCACACTGCTGGCCAACCAGGATTCCACCTGGGTTCACAGGAGTCTATTGAACATTGTAGAGCTTAGCTCGCTGCTTCATTGGTCTTTTTCCCTCACTTCCCCTTATCGGTGATGTACGTGTTTACCA
>NW_006411359.1:0-1181 GCF_000296735.1 Chrysochloris asiatica
GACGTGGAGCGATGGAGCAGCTGGTGCCTTTAGATCCAGAGAGGGAGAGCGACTGTGTGCTGAAGACCTGGGGGGGTACTGAGGAAGGATTACAGGGTATACCCTTTGGTTGGTTGATGATGCATGGAGGGGATTGTAACCATGGCAAAGAGACGATATACGATAGAATGAATGTAATACTAATGTTCTCCCATGTAAACTATCACATAATACACAATAAAACATTTAAGAAAAAAAAAAAAGTGTGCTTTGATTTTTCTGTGGTCTGTTCCAACAGTAATTTAATGGTTAATGAACTGAATTCTGAAACAGAAAGTACATAACTGAGCTTCTTGAAAGGACAGCAGCAAAATGGAATATACACAGTTTGACCCATTTTTGGATTTAAAAATAAACAGTGTGTAATTAAAAGTAATAACATGTATAGGTTATAAATTTGCAATTTACTGGAGTTGACTATTGATTCTACTCATTCCACCTACACTCTAATAATGGCATAGAATATTGCTGTCACCATAAAAATCTCTTGTGCTGCAATCCAATCGTCTTGGCCTTCTGAATACTGTCTACCTGTATAGATTTCTTTGCATCATAGGCTTTCATAATCTGAACTATATTTTATGTTCATTATAGTGTTTGGCTCTTTTCATTAAGTGCAATATTTTTGAGATTCATCTATATTATTGCATGTATCAATAATTTATTTATTTTTACAATTGAGTAGTAGCTGATTTATAAATATTCCAGAATTTATTTATCAAATCTTTTAATGATATATTTGTATTGCTTTATTTTTTTGTTTATGTAAATATAGGGTATAAAGAATATTCTTGTAAAAGTAGTTTTGTGGTTAACGTTCCATTTCTTTTGAGTAAATACCTACACATTGCTATACTGATATAGGTCGGCACATCAAAATACATTTCTAGAAGCGTTTCAGTTCATACATCCACAGGTTGATCCTAAGCAAACCATGTTAAAATGTGCCTCTGCAATCAGTAGTTAGTTGCAAACAAGTTCTCTCAGCAGCACATTTGTCAGTCTAATTAGGTTGTCTTTTTTTTTTCTCTTATCTTTTTTCTTTAACTCAAAACGGTGGCTTCTGAGGGGATTTACTGGGCAAATTCAATTCAAGGCAGGCAGAGCTGTTCAGAAAGTTATGGAGGCTTATTTGCGGGGCT
>NW_006411359.1:1653-3513 GCF_000296735.1 Chrysochloris asiatica
CCAGAGTGCTCCTTGGAGGCCAGGATGGCTAAGCTTCCTCTCTCATACTTTGGACATATTGTCCAAAGGGAACAGTCGCTGGAAAGGGATGTCATTCTGGGTAAGATGGAGGGTGAGAGAAAAAGAGGAAGACCCCCAACAGGATGGATAAGCCAGGTGGCATCATTGATGGCATCAAGTGTGGCAGCAGTGGTGGGGTTGGCCCAGGATTGGACATTGTTTCGTTCTGCTGTGCATGGGATCACAATGAGTTGGTTCTGACTCGATGGCACCTGACAACAATGACAACAGGGGGTAAGATAAATAGATTTTCTTGAGGAACACAAAACACTGATGAGTCTTATCATGAAGTTTTCAGAAAATTGAATACTGCAATTGATGAGAAAAGATCAAGACAGTCATGCTGAGAATCCCACCCCCCAGGACAATGTACCTACTCATTCTTTGAGTGTAGCAAGAGTGTTCTATAAGAATTTTGTTGGAAAATTGCATCCATCCTGACCATGTCCCTTCAGATTTCTTGTTATGACAAAACTCAAAGAACATTAAAAAAATAAGCAAACACAGTTTGTGTCTATTGAGGATGTCAAACCTGCTGTCTTGACTGTATATAGAATTCTTTGGGGAAGGGTTAGAGAAATGGAAACACCACCTTCAGAATTGTATAGACCTACATAGAGTATCCATAATGTCAAAAAACAACAGCTTCACACTTCAATATTTTGTTTAATAATGGTTTCTATGATATTGCAGCAATACTTTATGACCTACCTGCGTATAAGGCAGGTACAGTTTACCTTAGTCTAGAAATTCTCCAGAAACCTATCTGCTGGTATTTGAGATACCAGTGGCATAGCTTATAGAATCATATAAGAACCATTTCAAAAGATACCATGTGATCAATAACTGCTGGTACTGAAGAAAGAAGTACAAACTGCATTGTTGCCCCTGGTGGAATACAAAGCTTCAGAAATTGACAGAATACCAATAGGCAATCTTAAATAAGGGAAAATAACAAAACAGTGCTTATTCTATGCCAACAAATTGGAAAGATAGCTATCTGGACAACTATCTGTAAGTGATCCATATTTGTGCCCATTCCAAAAGAAGGCGATCCAGTAGAATGCAGAAATTATTGAAAAATATTAATATCACATGCTAGCAAATTGTTGCTTAAGATAATTCAAAACTTAATGCAACTGTACATAAATAGGACACTGTCAAAAGTTCAAGCCAGAATCAGAAGAGGATGTGGGATGAGTGATATCGTTGCTTATTTCAGATAGATTTTGGCTAAAAACAATACCAAAAAGAGTGTTTCATTGACTAAACAAATGTATTTGACTAGGCATCCAACTATGCAGATCATAACATATTATGGCTAATATTGCAAAGAATGGGACATCCAGACATTATCATGCCAAACATTTTTCTGGATCAAGAGACAATCATTTAAACAGAACAAGGGAATGCCATGTTGTTTAAATTAGGAAAGATGTGTGGCAGGTTTATTCTTTCATCTTTTTTATTATATCTATATACTCAACAAATAATCTGAGAAGTTGCACTATATAAAAAGTAATGTATATGATACCACTGGTATCTCAAATACCATCAAGATGTTGAAGACTCATTAAATAATCTGTATTAGTTAAGACTGTTTCAAGCAATTACCAGTGAAAGCATGCATTAGACCTGAACAGTATGGATTACACCTGAACATAAAACAAACATTCTTTTTTTTTTTTTCATTTTAAAGTTCATACTTTATTTGTAATTCCTTAGTTTTTATTTAATGTCATTTTAATGTTACAGGATTTCATCCAGAACAAGACATTATGTTGTATGTCTCATTAGATA
>NW_006411359.1:4448-6239 GCF_000296735.1 Chrysochloris asiatica
AGTCATTGAAGCCAGGATAAGTGGGTATTATCTGCAAGTGTGGGTGTTCTTATGCATATGCCTTCTCTTCTTATCAGCTGTATGCTTCACTCTCCACTCTAGTCCTCTGTGCTTATGTCACTGACTCTGGGCCCAAGATTCCCCAGGTCTTGCGGTTCAGAGATCTATTGAACGTTGTAGGGCTTAGGTCACCGCTTCATTGCTGTTTTTCCCTCACTAAAACAAACATTCTTATAATTCAATTAATAAAAACATCATGATAATAGGAGATGAAATTGAGAATGTCAAAATTTTTATTCTACCTGGATAAACAATCTATACCCATGGAAGCATCAGTTAAGAAATCAAACAGTGTAATACATTAGATTAATCTGCTATGAAAGATCTCCTTAAAGAGTTCACTTTGATGAGTAAGGTGCACTTAACTCAAGTCATGGAAAATGAAGACCTCAGAAGAGTTGATGCACTTAAATTATAGTGTTGGCAAAGAATATTGAATATATTCAGAACTTCTAGAAGAATGAATAAATCAGTTTTTAAGAAAGTACAGCCACAATGCTCCTTAGAATCAAGATTTCTGAGCTTTCTTACATTTAATTTGTCATCGGGAGGGAATAATCCCCAGATAAAGATATCATGGTTGATGAAGTAGTCAGTGCAAAAGGAAAAGACTTTCAATGAGATGGATTGAAAAGTGATGGAACATTGGTCTTAAGCACAGAAAGTATTGTAAGGTTGGACCTGGCAAAGTATAGTTTGTTGTACAGAAGGTCACCATGACTCATAGCAACTTTTTGACACCTAGCAACAATAAGAGCTTAAACTTTACAAGAAACTGCCAAATCATTTAAAATTTAGCATTTGCATCCCATTTCAAATATTTGTAAAGAATTGAAACACTTTATATTGTTCCACTGGTTTCTGAGGGACTGAAATCTCTTTTCTTTCTGTTTCATTGGATAAGCTATTCTTTTTTTCTATCTGCCTTTAAAAATATTGATTTTTCTGTCATCTCCAAAAATATTTTTGAGACTATATATTTTTTATTTCAATTGTACTTTATAGTTCTCAAATATCTATTTTGATATTTTTGTAATATTATTTGAATAGTATACAAATAATTGTTTAACTTTTGTCCCTTTAATTTATATTAATAATAGCTGCTTTGAAGACTTTAACTATTAAAGCTACCATCTGAATCCATTGAACATTTACTCCTCTTCACTGATTTTTTTAAAAACTGGGTGTGGTTTGTATTTCTCAATTTTATTAAAAAAAACAGATTTTTTATTAAAAGCAGGATATTATAATTATTTTAGAAACTCTGGATTCTGATTTGTTCATTTGCGTATTATAAAGTTTTAGGGAAAAGGTATCTTGAATTCAGCCAGTGAGATCTTTCTCCTTTGCAAGGCATGGCAGCTATTCTAATTACTATTGCTCCATGACAAATCATCCTAATATTTAAAACAATCATATTATTATTTGACCATGGATTCTGTGGGTCAGCAATGAGAGAAGATCAAGCTAAGATATCTTTTAATTGTTTCATGAAAATGGGTTCTTGTCTGTGAAGATGGGAGGAGTGTGAAAGTTAAAGATAGCAGGCAAATACTGTTATATATACAGTCCTGGTATGGCACTGTGGGTTAATGCACTGGACTGCAAAGTCGGTTTGAACTGCAAGATCAGTGATTCAAGCTCACCCGTCACTCCTTGGAAAGCGTATACAGGTTTGTTATGCATCAGAACCGACTCTATGGCACTTAACAACACCAACAACAACCAATA
>NW_006411359.1:7081-9536 GCF_000296735.1 Chrysochloris asiatica
GCTACCAGAGCTCCATATATATATAAAGAGGGTATTAGAGGAAGAGAGAAGGAGGAGAAGGCAGACTTATTTTGGTTAGTTATCAGAAGTCTTAATTGTTAAAGACATGAGCATTAAATAGAGTTTTTCTGGTATTAGAGATTTTGAGGTCATGGTTGTCCTGGAGAAAGTTATTTTGAGATGTTGGGAGGAAAAGGACGATTATCAACAACTGAAAAGTGAATGAAGCTGAAAAAGCCCAAAAAGTGCTTTTTCAACTTCATTTACTGCAATATGTCTCTGAGAAGTTTGGTGAGACAGGGAGATAAGCAGACTACCAGGATTATTGTTTTTCCACAAATTAAAACATTGGAGATTGTTCTTGCTTCATATTCTTAATTCGCTTGTTCTTGTTTTCAGACTCTTTCTCCTTTCAGAAGGTTTCTCTTTCCAGCCTGTAACACAGTCTCAGTTCAGACTGTTCTTACTACAGAACATGTCGAGGATGAGCACAACATTCTTGTTTCATATTATGATCAAGAGAAGGTAGCTAAGTAAAGTTCACATTATCAGTTCAGTAAATATCCTAGGTAACACAGAAATCTTGTTCCTAACTTTTGGAAAACTCTAGTCTAGGAAGTCCAGATATTTCTGCATTAAAGACTCAGTTCCACAGCCCATCTGTCAATTTGTGATACTGTGGTGGCTTGCATGTTACTATATACTTGAAGTTATGTTATTTGTATTTTAAATACCATCAGTTACCTGAACACGTTTCATTTGAACTTCTAAGTTATGATAGACTAGGTAGAAGGAGAGGCAAACTTCTTCTGAATGTTTAGCAACTGAAAATGTTATGAATAACAGTGGAACACTGTCAGATAACACCAGAATATTGACTATTGAAACACTATGAATTGTTGTTGTTAAAAGCCGTCAAGTAGGTTCCAACACATAGTGACCCTGTATAGGGTTTCTGAGGAGCGGCTGGTGAGTTTAACCACTGGCCTTACAGATGAAACCAACTTTGCAGTCTAACACATTAACCCACAGTGCCACACCAGGACTCCTCACTCTGAATAACACCAGAACATGCTCAGATATAGTGCCAGAAGGTTGTCCCTAAGGTTGAAAATCACTCAAAAAAAGCCTTCAGGACCTTCATTTGCTGATGGGACACAACTCAAAATGAGGAGAAACAACTGTAACTATACAGCTAGTAATTAGTAATTAGAATATGGAATGTATAAAAAATAAATCTAGGAAAATTAGAAGTTGTCAAAATTGGAATGGAACATATAAAGATTGATATCCTAGGCACTAGTGAGCTGAAATGCACTCATATTGGCCATTTTAAACCTAAAAATATGCTTTACTATGCTGGAAATGGAAAATTTGAGACAAGTGGCATTGCATTCACAATTTCAAGATCTGTCTTTAAGTATAATGCTGTCTGTGATAGGAAAATATCCACATGCCTACAAGAAGACTGGAGTCCTGGTCTGGTACTGTGGGCTAATGTGCTGAGCTACAAAGTCAGTTTGAACCACAAGGTCAGTAGTTCAAACTCATCAACCATTTCAGGAAACCCTATACAGGGTTGCTATGGGTTGCAAATGTCTCAATGGCACATAATAATAACAAAAAGAAGAACAGTTAATAGCATTATTACTCAAAGTTACACACCAACCACTAATGTCACTGATGATGAAACTGAAGAACTCTATCAACTTCAAGAGGTGTTGTTAACTACTGGTAATTGTAATGCAAAGGTTGGAAACAAAGAGGAAGGATCAGCAATTGGGAAATGCAGCCTTGGTGGTAGAGATGGTGCTGGAAATTGCATGAGTACTTTGCAGGACCAATTATTTATTCAGTCCAAATACATTTTTAAGCAAAATAAAAGACAAGGATACAAAGAGACCTCACTAGACAGAATACACAGAAATAAAATTGATAATATCTGTGGAAAGAAATGGGGGCAAAACTTGATATGTCCAATTAAAATAAGACCAGGGGCAACTGAGGAAGAGACCATCAAATGCTCAAATTCTCCAGGATGAAGCTGGAGAAAATTTTTTAAAGTCCATGAGAGCAAAAATATGAACTTGAACACATCCCAACTGAATTTAGAGATCATCACAAGAACAGATTTGATGCACTAGACACTAATGACCAAACCCAGAAAAATTGAGAGATAACATCAAGGAAATTACACAGCAAGAAAGCAAAAGGTCAGGAAGAAGACAAGAAAGAAAGAAAAGACTTAAATGAATGTCAAAGGAGACTGTGGAATTTGCTCTTCAGCATAGAGGTGCTAAAACAAATAGAAGAAATGAACAGAATATTAAAAAGAGCAGTTCTAGGAAACAAAGTCACGTATTATAATGAAATGTGCCAAGGCCTGTAGTTAGAAAACTTAAAGGGAAGTGCACACTCAGAATTTCTCAAGGAGAAAGAACAGAAAAAAAAAAAA
>NW_006411359.1:10306-11197 GCF_000296735.1 Chrysochloris asiatica
ACCAGTGTTGTATTTTAACCATACTTCCTTAATCTGCATGCTGAGTAAATAATCCAAAATTGGGTTATTTGAAGAGCATCAGGATTAGAGGAAGACTCATTAACAACCTATGATAAGCAGATGATAAAACTTGACTTGTTGAAAGTGAAGAAGACTTAAATTACTTACAGATGAAGAAAAAAAAAATCATTTGCATCAGTATGGGATGTACATCAATGTAAAGAAAACAAATTTCCTTACCAATATATAATATCATGGTAAGTGAAAAAAAGTTTGAAATTGTCAAAGACTTCATTTGTCATGGATCCACTATCAACACTCATGGAAGTATCAGTCAGGAAATCAAATGATGTATTGCATTGGGCAAATCTGTTGCACAAGTCCTTTTTAAACTGTTAAGAGCAAAGATGTTAGTTTGAGAGGACTAAGGTGTGCCTGACCCAAGGCATGGTATTTATAATAACCTCATATGCATGTAAAAGTTGGAGAATGAGTAAGAAAGACCATTAAAAATTTTTTGATGCATTTGAGTTATTGTTTTGGAGAAGAATATTAAGAGTAACATGGACTGCCAGATAAACAAACAAATCTGTGTTGGAAGACGTACAGCCAGAAAGCTTCTTAGAAGCCAGGATGGTGAGACACCATTTATCATACTTCAGCTATATTATCAAGAGGGGACAGTACCTGCAAAGACATCATGACCGGTAAAGTGGAGGGTCAGTCAAAAAGAGGAAGACATCCAACAAGATTGATTAGTCTCAGATGTAACAAAGATTGTGATGATGATGGAGGACCAGGAAGTGTTTTCTTCTGTTGTAAATAGGGATGGTATGTTGTTATTGTTGTTGTTGTTGTTAAGTGCCGTCGAGTCGGTTCCGACCCATAGCG
>NW_006411360.1:0-789 GCF_000296735.1 Chrysochloris asiatica
TTTGAAACACTGACTTTGTTAGTAGTGCTATGCTTATTTTACATTGTCACCAGGACTCCATGAAAACAAAATAGCATTTTATAATGATTGCCATTTTTATATTAATCAGTATGAAATTTTTAAGTTAATTTCAATCAATTAACTTAACCAAAACAGTGTTTGGCCAATATATAAGTATTTACTAATCTAGAAATGAACAAGGTGACTCCATAGTATAAGCACTGGACTGCGAACAATGAGGTTGGCAGTTTAATCCCAACAATTTCTCTGTAGGAGAAAGATGAGGCTTTCTGATGCCATTAAGATTAAAGTCTTAGAAATATTACACAGGTTGTCTAGGAATTGAAACTAACCCCAAGGAACTTAACAACAATAGCTAATTTAGCATGCCAATAAACAATATCATGATAAATGAAGAAAAGATTGAAGTTGTCAAAGACTTCATTTTGCTTGATCCACAATCAACTCTCATGGAAGCAACAGTAATGAAATTGAAAGATTTATTAAATAAATTTGTGGAAAATGACTTTCTTAAAATGATATACCACTCTGAAGACTAAGGTACCCCTGAGTATTATGGTATTTTCAATCACCTAATATGCATGTGAAAGTTGGACAATAAATAAAGAAGATTGCTAAAGAACAAATGCATTTGAATTATAGTGTTGGATAAATATACTGAAAGTATGATGGACTGCTAGAAGAACAAACAAATCTGTCTTGGAAGAAGTATAGCTAGAATGCTACTAAGAAACTAGGAAGGTCAGAATTAGTCTCTCATTCTTTGGA
>NW_006411360.1:1194-2480 GCF_000296735.1 Chrysochloris asiatica
CAACAACAGTAATCCAAGTATGACAGCTTTTTACCCAAAACCAAATTCTGTAGACCTAAAAAATTAATTTTTAAAAAATGAATCTATACTACAAGAATAAGCAAGTTACTCACCCAGGAGATATCAAGGCAAGTGGTCGGGCCCCCTTCCAAAACTAAGACTCAATGGGAATACAAGCTCTGATTGGTGAGCACATTTGTCACCGATAAGTGGAAGTGAGGGAAAAACAGCAATGAATCTGCGAGCTAAGACCTACAACGTTCAATAGACTCCTGTGAATTTGGGTGGAGACCTGGTTGGCCAGCAGTGTGGCAAGACCTGGGGAATCTTCGGCCCAGAGTCAGTGACTTAGTGAGAGAAGACTAAAGTAAATAGTAAAGTGTCCAGCTGATAAGAAGAGAGGGCATATGCACAAGAACACTCACACTTGCAGATAATACCCACTTGACCTGGCTTCAATGATCAGAGCTCAACTAGAAGAAGAAAGAAGAGGATAAAAAGAGTAATCTGATATAATTTAATGAACTTGCCCTACACCTATGGATGCAGTAGCTCAAAAGAGGGAACAAATCTTAATAGCAAGGGTCATTCCCACCTCATCCATACACAGAATAGACAGGGATGGGCAACTTAGACATTGGCTATCCAAAGTGTCGGGGGGTGGGGGGGTGCTACAAAGGCAAGAAGTGACTGACTTACAAGCTTTCAAGAGGGTGTGGAGGAAGGTAGAATCTCCACTGAGTAGTATCCAATCTATCTAGGTGGGGCTGATGAAAGGAAATGAGGATATGTCTCTTGTGATACAATAGTGAATAATTGTTATCAGGACTGCTTGTGAGGGTTGGAAATGTAAAGGTAGATGTTTTGTAGCAAGGAGGGGAGTAATTAACTTTTCAGTCTAGGAGCAGAGGTCCCTGGGACCATCAAGGAAGAATTGTGCCCTACCCAGAGAAGCAGTGATGCCAGAGATGGAGGCAGAGACGATGATGTGGAGAAATGGAGTACTGAGGACTTTAAACCCAAAGAGGGAGAGGGAATGTGTGCTGATGACCAGGGGAGGGGGAGAGCAGGCTTTTAGTGTATACTCTTTGTTTGGTTGATGATGTATAGAAGAGATTGTAACCATGACAATGAAAGGATATACGATAGGATGATTGTAAAACTAATGTTCTTCCAGGTAAACTATCACACAATTTGCAACAAAACATTAAAAAAAAACAATTAAAAAAAAAAAAAAAACGAATTTAAAGCACCAGGTGATAAGTCAGAGCTATTGTGCAATTCTG
>NW_006411360.1:3372-4397 GCF_000296735.1 Chrysochloris asiatica
TTTCTGTGCTAACATTGACCTCTAAATTTATCTTCTTTATTATATTTACATTATTTTATAGGGAGTGTTTGAGAATAACTCCAAAACTAGAAAGTGTTCTTTGGACAACTGATTGCTTTCCCAGTGTGACATAACCTTATTAAGTTTCTCAGATGCAAATGTTGAAAAAAAAAAAAAAAAAAAGATAATTACTTCCTATTTTCCCTTATACAATTCAATTAGTGTTAAACGGATCCATCTGCATGATTTTGTTTTTATTGTTCTCATGAACTTGGTCCTGTTTTTAGTGTAGTGTGTTTAGTTTCAAAGATAATTATAAATTTCTATTTTTAAAGATGCTATTAGAAACTGGACATGCTTATATGCATAATGGTTAATATCACCCTTCTCCTTTTAGAACTAAAATTGTCTGCACACTTTGTCTGAAGAGATTTTTAGCTCTACCACATGGGGTTACATCTTTAAGTGCTATTTTCTTCATTTGCAAATGACTTTTCTCCTTATATTTTCAATACATGGTGAGTAAACCCATTATCAAAGAAAATGGGAATAAAGCAACAGAGAGTACACAGTGTAGGCTCTGAAAGAACATGAAGTTTATTTGAAAAACACTAGCTTCTGGAGCGTCTTCATTTTGTATAAATAAAAATGTCAAACATTCCATGGCTTTGTATATATATATATACAAAGTGACCCTGTATAGGGTTTCTGAGGAGTGGGTGTTGAGTTTGAACCACTGACTTCACAGTCCAAAACAACCTTTCAGTCCTGTGTTTATCTTACAGTACGACACTAAGACTCACTATATATTTATGCTATTGTTGCTAAGTAACATTGAGGTGGTTCCAACTTATAGTGACTCTGTATAGAGTTTCCAAGGAGCAGCTGGTGAGCATGAACCACCAACCTTCTGGTTCAAACTGACTTTGTTATCTATCACATTAAATCACAACACCATGATGTGGTGCTGTAGGAGCAGCATTAGACTGTGAACCATAAAGACAGCTGTTTAAATCTACCATCTG
>NW_006411360.1:5043-8701 GCF_000296735.1 Chrysochloris asiatica
TGTTATGTTGTTATTAAGTGTCATCAAGTTGCTTCCTACCTGTATAGGGTATCAGGTGAAAATGATCAGTTTGACTTGCCAATCTAGTGTTAAGCAGTCCGGTTTTTATCCTACTGTGCCATATCAGGAGTCTGTAGAATATATATATCATATTGTGGAGTTGTAAAATAAGTATTGGGCTGCTAATCACAAGGTCAGTGCCTCAAACAAACCAGCCATTCCTTGGAATATTGAATAGTGAAACATATGAACAGATGATGAGACCCTCAGTTTGGAAGGCATTCAAAATGCAACATAATACAATCTGCCTCCTCAAAGTAGAATTGACCATGAGGACACCAATGGAATGAAGCCTTCAGGAACCTTCATTTGTTGATGAAGGCACAACTGAAAATGATGAAACAAGAGTAAACATCCATCAATAATCAGAACATTGACTGTACAAAGAATGAATCTAGTAAAATTGTTGTTGTTGTTAGGTGCCATTGAGTTGGTACCAACTCATAGCGACCCTATGCACAACAGAACAAAACGCTGCCCAATCCTAGTAAATTGGAGATTGTTAAAAATGAAATGGAACATATAAACATCAGTATTCTAGACATTAATGAACAGAAATGGATTGGTATTAGCTCTTTTAGACCTGTTAATTATATGATTTACTATGACATGAATGATAAATTGAAGGGGAATGGTGTCACATTCATCAAAAAGAACATATTAAGATCTGTGTTAAAGTACAACTCTGTTTGTAATAGGATAATATCCATACACCTACAAGAAAGACCAGTTAATACTACTATTATACAAATTTATATACCAAACATGATGCCAGTAATGATAAGAATGATGAATTCTATGAATTTTATTAGGAGTCCTGGTTATGGCAATTTGGGATAATGCACTAGATCCAAACTTCGGTTTTGCCTATAAGTTCAGAAAAACAAACTCACAGCCACTCCTTAGAAACCCAACTGAGGGTAGCTATAACTCAGAACTGACTCAGTGACATTTAACAGTAACAGCAACAACCAAATTCTTCTGTATAGAAATGGATCAATATGCATATTGGTAATTACTGGAGATTGGAATGCCAAGGTTAGAAACAAAATGGAAGAATATCAGATGGAAAATACAGCCTTAGTGACAGAATCAATGCTGGAGAACACATGATAGACTTTGCAAGAACAATGACTCCTTCATTGCAAATTCCATTTTTAAACAACATAAAAGATAACTATGCACATGAACCTCACCAGATGGAAAACACAGAAATCAAACTGAGACTGTGGAAAGATCTATATCATCATCCCAAACAATGCCAGGGGCAGACTATGGAACAGACCATCAATTGCTCATATGCAAGTTAGGCTGAAGGTGATGAAAATTAAATAAGTTAAGAAGAACCTAAATTTAACTTTGAACATAACCAACCTGAATTTAGAAATCATCTGAAGAATATATTTGAAGCATTAGACCCAAAAGACAGAAGACCACAAGAACTGTGAGATGACATTATGAACATGAAACAGGTAGAAAGCAAAAGGTCATTAAGAAGACATGAGATAAGGAAAAAATCAAAATTGATGTCAGAAGAGACTGAAACTTGCTCTAGAGTGTAGAGATACTAAAGAAAATGAGAAAAAAAAAAAAAAAAAAAAAAGGGGGAAGAGGTAAAAGAGCAAAATGGAAAATTCCAAAGGTCAGCTTGAGATACAAAGTCAAATATTATAAGGAGATATGCAAAGACCTTAAGGTAGAATATCAAAAGGGAAGAGCACACTTAGCATTTCTTAAGTTGAGGGAACTGAAGAAAATATTCAAACCTTGACTTGAAATAGTGAAGGATTCTATGGGCAAAATATTAAATGAGCCAGAAAGTATCCAAAGAATATAGAAGGAATACATAGAGTCACTGTACCAAAAAGAAATGGTCTATATTCAACAATTTTAAGAGATAACATATGATAAAGAGCCAGGGATACTGAAGAAGGAAGTCCAAGGTGCTTTGAAGAAATTGGCAGAGAACAAGGCTGTGGTAATTGATGTAATATAAATGACATCTTTCAACAAACAGATGCAGCACTGGAGGCACACTCTCTCATCTTTGGAAAGACATTTGGAAGACAATTACATTACCCAATGACTGTAAGAGGTCCATATATGTGCCCATTCGAAGGAGACCAGACCAAACAGATTGCAGAAATCATTGGACAGTATCATTAATACCACATGAAGTTAAATTTTTCATAAAGACAATGCAAAAACAGCTGAAGCCATACATCAACAGAGAACATCCAGAGGTTCAAGGTAAATTCAGAAGAAGATATGGAATGAGAAATATCATTGCTGATGTTAGATGGATCTTAGCTGAAAGCAGAGAATATCAGAAAGATGTGCTTTATTGAAAATAAAAATGTTTTTTATTATGTGGATCATGACAAACTATGGACAACGTTATAGAGAATAAGTATTGTGAAACACTTAATTGTACTTATAAGGAACCTGTATATAGACCAAGAGGCAGTTGTTCAAACAGAGTAAGGGAACATCTAATGGTTTAAAATTAAGAAAGGTTTGTACCAGGGTTGTATTCATTCACCATACTTATTCAATCTGTATGCAGAACAAATAATCCAAGAAGATGGATTAAATGAGATGAATATGGCCTAAGGATTGCAAGAAAACTCATTAACACCTTGTGATATACAGATGATACAACCTTGATTGCTGAAAGTGAAGATGATTTAAAATACTTGCTGATGAAGATAATAGATCAGAGCCTTCATTATGGGTTGAATCTCAATGTAAAGAAAACAAAATCCTTACCACCGGACCAAAAAACAACATCCAAAAAAATGGAGAAAAGATTGTAGTTGTCAAAAACTTCATTTTTCTAGAATCAACCAACAATAGTCATGGAAGCAGACGTCAAGAAATCAAATCATGTACTGCAGGGGGCACATTTGCTGCAAAGACTTCTTTAAATGGTGAGGAGCAAAGATGTCAGTTTGAGGACTAAGGTGCACCTGACCCAAGCTATGGTATTTTCAACAACCTCATATGAACTTAAAGATGGACAGTGAATAAGAAAGAACATAGAAGAAATGTTGCATTTGAGTTATGGTGTTGGAGGAGATTATTAAAATTGTCATGGATTGCCAAATGAATGAACATTTGTGTTAGAAGAAATAGAGCCAGAGTGCTCCTTGAAAGCACTCTGTTCAAATTTCATCTCTAATAATTCTGACATACTATCAGGAGGGACTAGAGGGACTGGAGGGGGATAACATGTATAGTAAAGTGAACCATCATAAGATGTATGGAAACTTAGTCTTCAGCGTAGAGATGCTAAACAAATGGAATAAATGAGAACGTACCAGAGTTGAACAGAAAATTTCAACAGTCAGCTCCAGTAGTCAAAATGAAATATTACAAAGAAATGTGCAAAGATCTTGAGTCAGAAAATAAAAAGGGAAGAATAGGTTCAGCATTTTTCAAGCTGGGGGAACTGAAGAAAAATTTTAATTTCAACTTTCATTATTAAAAATTCTCTGGAAAATTTATTGAATGATACAGAAAGCATCAAAAGAAGATGGAAGGAATACACAGAGTCACTGTACCAAAAGGAAATGGTTAATGTTCAACCATTTCAAGA
>NW_006411360.1:10009-11446 GCF_000296735.1 Chrysochloris asiatica
TTTGGACGTATTGTCTGGAGGGTTCAGTCGCTAGAGAACGATATCATGTTTGGTGAAGTGGAGGGTCAGAGAAAAAGATGAAGGTCCCCAGTGAGATGGACTGACAAAATGACGGCATCATTTGGCTCAAACGTGGCAACACTTGTAAAGTTGGGCCAGGACCAGGAAATGTTTTGCTGGGTTTTGAACTGGGTCTCTATGAGTCAGTACTGACTCGATGGTACCTAACAACAAAAACAACAAAGTGGAGCCTTGGAGAAAAAGTGGAAGACCCTTAATGAGATGGATTGGCACAGTGATGGCAGCGATGTACTCTGGCATAGTATGGATTGTGAGTTTGGCTCAGGACTGGGCAATATTTTGTTCTGTTGTGCATAGTGTTGCTATGACTTGGTATCAACTCAATGGCACCAAACTACTATTACTACCATTAACACTGTGCTGCAGAGCAAGTTTCAGAGTATTTCTGGCATCCGTTTTTATTTTTTCTTTCTTCCTCTTCTCCTTAATGTCCTTTAGTTTCTTCTGGGATGATATTGTTGATGTCATACAATAACTCTTCTGGTTTTCAGTAATTAGTGTCTAATTAATCAAATCTGTCATTGATATGATCTCTAAATTCAGATGTGATTTTTTTCAAGTTCATATTGTGGTTCTTGTGGAATTTTAGCCTGATTTTTAGCCTGATTTTTCATTGGGGCAATTGATGATCTGCTCCGTAATCGTGCACTGGCTGATGGTATGTAGCTGTTTCACCATCTTTTTATATAAATGTATTCATTTTGATTTCAGTATTCCCTCTGGTGAAGTACATGTGCCTATATGCCTATTATGTTGTTTAAACAAGTTATTTGCACTTAGGAAATCATTGGTTTGAAAAATTATATCATGTGACCTCCACATCATTTCTATCATCAAAGAAATATAACAACTGATCCTCTTCCTCCTTGCTTCCAACCTTTGCATTCCATTCACCAATGATTACCAATATATCTGTATTGCATATTTGAACAATTTCAGACAGAAGATGTTGATACAATTCTTCAATTTCATAAACACTAGCTCTAATAATTTCCCATCTGAATTTAGAGATCATCTGAAGAACAGATTTGATGCATTGAACACTAAAGACCAAAGACCAGAAGAGTTGTGGGATGACATCAAGGACATCATATATGAAGAGAACAAGAAGTCATTAAGAAGACAAGAAAGAAGGAAAAGGTCAAGATGGAAGCAGTTGTTCAAACAGAACATGGGAACACTGAATGTTTTAAAATTGGAAAAGGTATGAGACAGGGTTGTATTCTTTCACCATGCTTATTCAACCTGTATGCTGAGCAAATAATCAGAGAAGCTGGGTTCTATGAAGAAAAACGTGGTGTCAGGATTGGAGGAAGACTCATTAACAACCTGCGATATGCAGATGATACAACCTTG
>NW_006411361.1:0-565 GCF_000296735.1 Chrysochloris asiatica
ATCACTGAATTGTCTTCAGCAAAACTTTACTTGCCTATGTTATAAATGATACTGTTTAATGGTAGCCACAGTCCATTGGGTCACCTTTCTTTGGAGTGGTCACAGATAATGGATCTTTTCTAATTGGTTGGCTAGGTAGCTGTCTTCCAAATTTCTTGGTATAGATGAGTGAGCACTTTCAGCACTGAATCAGTTTGTTGAAAGAGTTCAGTTTGTATTACATCAGTTCCTGGAGTCTTGTTTTTTGCTAATGCCTTCAGTGCAGCTTGAACTTCCTCCTTTAGTATCATTGATTTTTTTTTTTTAAGGATTTTATTGTGAATTGAGTTATAGTTTACATGGGAGAACATGAGTTTTGCAATGATTACAATCTCCTCAATGCATCATCATTCAACAGTATTTGTTTCCATTCCCTCTGTTTTTTGTTTTGTTTTGTTTTTCATTTTTTGTGTTGTTTTTTTGCAGGGTAGGGGGATGTACACTAAAATACTCAGGAATATATAATAATTTAAACAACCAAAGGACACATTCTGTAAGCTGCTTCCTGGATGCCAGCACACAGTCT
>NW_006411361.1:3698-5058 GCF_000296735.1 Chrysochloris asiatica
CTATGAGTTGAAACCCACTTGGTGGCACACAACCACTACCACCAGAGTGTATTCTGGACTGTTTAATAAACCTTATTTTCTTTAGGCAGCATTCAGTGTAGGCAAAATGTTCCTCCTGTCCCAAGTTATCTCATTGTAAGGTTGTTTTGGCTGGCTGACTGGCTGGCTGACTGGCTGGCTGTGTTCCAGCTCATAATGACCTTCTAGTATATACATTTTCCAAGACTGCAAATCTTTACAGGAGTAGAAAGCCTCATATTTCTCACTCAGAGTGCCTGGTGGACTTGAACTGCTGACATTGTGGTTAGCAGCCCACTATGTTGTTGTTATGTGCCGTGGAGTCAGTTCCGACTCATAGCAACCCTGTGAGCTCCTTAAGGATATTTATTTACCATGCATCACTGGTGGTGGTGGTGGTTATGTGCCGTGGAGTAGGTTGTGACTCATAGCGACCCTGTATAAGGTTTTGGTGCCTGTAAATCTTCACAGGAGCAGAAAGCCTCATCTTTCTCCCTTGGAATAGCTTGTAGTCTTGAACTGCTGACCTTGCGGTTCGCAGCCCGATTCATAACTACTTCAGCTACCAGAGCTCCACTCATCACATGTTATTTAATGCTTTGTTGTTAAGTGCCATTGAATGAGTTCCAACTCATGTATAAGGTTTGTGAGGAGCAGCTGGTGGGTTTGAATCATGGATCTTGTGGTTAGCAGTACAGTGCTTACTTTACAGTGACACAACAGGACTCCTATTTAACGTTAGTAGATAATAGTTTATATCTCCATATTTATTGTGAGTCCTAATGTGGTACTGTAGGATAGTCACTGAAGTGTTAACTGCAAGATCAACAATTCAAACTCACCAACTACTCCTTCAAAACTCTATAGAGGGTCACTATGAGTTGGAACTGACTTATCAACACTTAACTACACATTTAAAGCTAGGGAGGTACAAAACCATTATTTTCTTACTGAGAAAAAGACAAGGTATACAGTTATTTAAAAGTGTCTGCAATTAAGTAACATGATTTAGTGTTCTGGAGGAGTTTTGAGAACAATATTATAGTCTTAGTTATGAGCTTTAAAGCAAGTATCTTTATACCTATGTGCCTCAGTTTCATATAATTATTAAAACAAAGAGATAATATGACATTGTGTTTCCCAAATCTGAAGGGAAGAAGTATGTGGTGTGGTGCACGTGTGTATGTTTTCATGGCCAGGGGAGGAAATGTAGTAGTAAAATCCTTGAATGAAGTATAAAAATGCTCCACCGAAGCTTCATTATTTTCCTCCAGGATGTCCATGGAGTGGGTGTGCTGGTGGCACTAGGTTTGGAGGTGTATTAAGCAAGGCTTTGGAATTA
>NW_006411361.1:5610-7026 GCF_000296735.1 Chrysochloris asiatica
AAGGAATACAGAGAGTCCATGCTTCTCACAGACACACCCTTCATTTCAATTACCCTTGCCCTCTCAAAACCTAGCAGAATCTACTGTGCCTGATGCATGTAGGCGCTCTGTAACTGCAGAATGAAAGACTAAATAAGCTTTCATCTCTAAAACTTAACTCCAAAAAGATCAAATAGAAGGAAATAATTACAGGAAAAAAAGTTTAACTTTTCCTCAACTAAATATCAATTTTTTTTTTTTTTTTTTAATTTTTGAAAAGCAGGTAAATTTTCTGGGGTCATTTTTTTCTACCTATAATTATTACCTATGGTGTAATGAATTACTTACTGCCACTTCTTTCTGTTTTTTTTTGTTTTTGCCCTGCTGGGTCTGGGTAAGAGAAGGCAGAAGACTATGCTGTTAGAGCTATATGATTCACTTGTGAGTGGTTAACAGTTTACTGTGATTGTAAAAACTTACAACTCACACCTGTATAAAATGACCCATCTTTGAAGTAGGAATAGGAGGATCCCACCACCATCAAAGAAGAAGACCCAAAGATACTGTGCATTGAACCTTCTCAAATCTTTAACTCTAGATGAGTAGCAGAGGAACAACAGAGGAGTGGCAAAAGAACAAAGAATCAATCCACCCAGTCCACAGAACAAGTAAACCTGAGTGACTTTGGGCAGAAAGCTTTGCTTGTGAAGTGGAGAACCTAAGTTTGCTGACCCATGGACTTAGAGATGAGTACCTTCAGACTGAGGCTTATGGAGAAGGAGTGTGCCTTGGCGGCATTTATCAGCAGTTGAAAAGAGCTTTGTGGAGGCAGTCTTTTGGAGGACATGAAGTCCCCCTGACTCCTGTATGTCCTCCTTACTTTACCATTAAGAAAAAAAAAGAGCTGTATAACATTTCTGGAACAGGGCAGAAGCTTGCACCAGAGAGAGGCTGGTGTGTGGGCACAGCAGAAGAGAGACAGTTCTGATTGGAAGAACTGTGCCCTAGACATTACTGAACCTGAATTGTAACCTGTTACCTTCCCTAATGAACTCCAGAACTGTGAAGATGTGTCTGAGTTCTGTGTGACCACTCTAATGAAATACAAAACCTGGATGAGTAGAGAGTGCTGTTGTGGGGAATACTTTTGTCAGTTTTTACAACACTACAAATTCTTTGGAGTTTATCAGTGTAATTATCATAACAGGGGAAAAGATATTAATAAAATCTTTGAGAAATGTTCTCTGATTCCTAAGAGGAATTGCTTCCATTTTGGTTCCTGACAGTCTGAGCATAATTAATTTAATTACCCATTGCCATTCCTACCTTAGCAACTTGGACAGCAGACCCATAACCAGTAGAAAACCCACAGCCAATGAGGCAGACTTTCTCCAGGGGTGCAGCTGAATCAATCTTGACTACTGAGATCTCATCCAC
>NW_006411361.1:7801-9761 GCF_000296735.1 Chrysochloris asiatica
TGTGTGTCCAGATTTCTACTGGGTGTTTTACACATGTCTTGTCATTTAATTCTTAACTAATTAAATCTTAAATACTTTCACTCTAAGTACAAAGGTCAATTTTAGTTCAAGTGGGCAGTTGTAGTTCTACTAGATGTTTTCCGTTTTGTTCTAGTTGAAGCTACAATGAAAATAAGAATTTTGATCATCACTATCCACAGAATTTCTTGATTTTTCAGAATCACTGTTTAATGCAAATGTTTTTTTTTTTATTTTTAATTTTACATTTTCAATGAGGCAGGTACTCTCTTGTAGGATAAGAACTAACTTTAAAATATTTCTACCCAATTACTTACTTTGTGAATTCCTCTTATAGTGGAGGGAGCAAGGATGAAAAGTAAATGTATCATTTTATTAGCAGTATGTTTCTAACTAATGGAAATACCAGAACTTAAACTAGGCAATTTTTTTTTCTTTTCACAAGACAGTTAACTATTTGGTAGGGGGTTCAGGGTGGTGAATCTCTGGCTAAAGTGAATTTTTAGAATTAAACATAATTTTTTATTTTTCATCACTTTTTAAACCATTTCACAAGACCAAGAAAAATAATTAAGCCATTATCTTTAATTACTAAACTCTATGTGAAAATGCTAGCATTGGCATATTCTATTATAGTCACTCTTTACCTCTAAAAACATTTTCTTGCATTAATATACAATAAGTTTAAGATAGAATAAATATGAAAAATAAATTAGGGAGTTCTGGTTTTGGTGGGCAGCAGAGACAGCCAGGTAGGAAAGGCTCCCTGGGGGAGGGATTGAAACCCAGAGAAGCTGCACTCACAGAACACCACTAGAGCACTGGATCTAGCATAAGATACAGGCTATCAGTTTTTCGCACACACAAGTGAACAAATCATGATATAAAGGAAAATACTGTGAGTTAGGAAATGCTTGAGATGGGAATCCTTCTGTGGACACCTTGTCTAGGTGGAGTTCAGAGGACGGGGCTACAGCCAGACTAGGAAAGGGAACCAGCACTAAAGCGGTGCAGTGACATTTGCAAAAGGAAGTGCAGAGGATTCTACACGTTTTTCCTCCTCTTCCCTGTTGCACCTTCTTTGAACAGCCCAGATGCCTTCAGGCGGGTGTGTGCACACCCCACCCAGCAAAAAAAAAGTCCAACGCTGAGCCCATAGTTTTCCCCATAGCACAGAGAGAAAGAGCTTGGTGGCTGTTTATGATGTCAACCTGTGGGTCCAGGCCCAAAGTTAATTTGTGTGGGACCCTTTACTCTGGCCTATACAGCAAGAAAAAATCTGGTCTGGCCTGATGGACAAACCATATGAACAATCTATAAACCCCAACATAAAAGGATATAATTATCTCAAGAATTATGCTGTGCACATGCAGATACCTAACTGACCTTCAGAGAAAAAAATAGTAGACTATCTTTCTCCCATTAACTTCTCAATATCTATCCACACACCTCTATGGCATTGACTACAGGAGAGGCCTGAGCTGGAGGCTTCTACAGTACACACACACTGCCTGTGTAGTAAGGCAACTGGATAGTCAGCCACAATTTTATTTTTGTTTCAAAGTGGTGTTTTTTGTCTCTACTTTTATATTGCTTCTGCTCTTGGCCCTTTTGATAATAAACTTTTCCTGGAGGTGGAACTTTTTCTCCCTATATTACCCAAGAAGAGTCAGCAATCATGGCCATACAGCCAAGCTACAAGCATACCCCATAATATTTCACCATTGAGACAAGAGCCAATAACAGGTGCTAAGCATTACATGCGAAAAGGGAAGCCTATCTCCTGATCATACCCACCAGGAGCCACCCAGTAAGCTTAATAACACAACAACAAACATTCATTTAAGCATTAAAACACCCATATAACCACTGGAAATGACAAACAAAAAACAAGAAAAGATCTCAAAATATGTCCAAAAACAGAAAAGAGTAACTGAGACAA
>NW_006411361.1:10341-11379 GCF_000296735.1 Chrysochloris asiatica
ATGCAGGCAAAAAGGCAATGAAGAGACATATACAAAACCCTAAAAGGAAAAACTGCCAACCAAAAATCGTCTATCCAGCAAAACTATCAATCAAATACAACCGTGCAATCAAAACATTTCAGGATAAACAGAATATAAGAGATATTGTCAAACTAATCCTGCACTTCAAAACATCTTAAGGTGAGTTCTTTGTACTGAAAACCAACAAGAACAGACAACAACCAGAAATTGACAGGCATGGCAATACCACCTGGAACTCAATTGACAGGAGAGTTCAGAACAGAACAAAACTACAACAATGAACTCAAAAGAGCTGGGAGGTCAAGTGAAGATCAAAATAATATCAATGTCAAAGAAGGGATAAATGTAGGAACAGAGATCCAGGTGGTGAGGATGTCAGAGAGATTACAGGATACAATAGATTCTCTTAAGTGGAGAGAAAAGTTAATAGACTATAAGGTAACCCCAAAGAAAGTTAATCCTTCACAACCTACCATGAAAATGAACTTCCAAGCAGAACAAGCAAACATGAAAAATAAGAAGAAACCAACAAGAAATAGCACAAAAAACAAACTCAGCACAAGAAGCCAGGCAGAACAAAAGAATGAACGGCACTACCAAAAAATTAATATAATGGCAGCAATTAATTCATACCTATTAGTAACTACATTGAATGCCAATGAATTGAATGCACCAGTGAAGAGACAGAGTGGCAGATTGGATAAGAAAATAAGACCCTTCAATATGTTGCCTGCAAGAGGCACACTTTACACAGAAAGACAAAAACAGACTAAAAGTTAAAAGATAGAAAAAAATATATATAACAAGCTAACTGCAACACTAAACAAGCAGGAGTGGCAATTCTAATCTCTAATAAAGTAAACTTTAAGACAAAAACCAGCATAAGAGATAAAGAAGGACACTATCTCATGATCAAAGGGCTAATTGAGCAAGATGACATAACCATAATAAATATCTATGTCCCAATGAAAAAGCACCAAGATATATGAAGCAAACCTTACTAGAATTAAAGAAAGA
>NW_006411362.1:0-660 GCF_000296735.1 Chrysochloris asiatica
ACAATAGTACCATCAGCAGTAGATGAAGGGCTGTCTAAAGTGAACTTGAACTCATGAAAAGAATAAAAATTATGGAGGATTATCAGATTAGTATAATTTTAAGA
This sequence comes from Chrysochloris asiatica, assembly GCF_000296735.1. NCBI lineage: Eukaryota > Metazoa > Chordata > Mammalia > Afrosoricida > Chrysochloridae > Chrysochloris > Chrysochloris asiatica. The sequence goes on from NW_006411362.1 coordinate 105, forward strand.
AATTTTCATTATAAAATAATAATCAATTAAAATTAAAATTACATACTTTAACTACCTTGAAAACTGATACTTAATCCATCATTTTGAAAAAATTCCACACGTCTTCTCTCCTCTGTGGAATCCATTTTGACTTATATTTGTGAATTATCTGCTATACTTTGTTTTGAATATAGATTTTTTTAGAAGAGTCTCCAATAGCTTTCAAAGTCATTTAAGGTTAAGTTTCTAGTGTCATTTTTCATTTCAAAAGGCTGAATTCATATAGCTTGACTAGTAACTAAAGAATGGAATATTTTAAATGCTATTACTGTCAAACAGCTACAGTGAAATTTCATTCCTCCTAATATGTATACAGAATGAGAACACACTTATTTAATCAAAGATAAAAGTGATATCCACTCAAAAGTTGATAAAGTGTTCATAATTTTGGTGGGAAAATGTTAATTGACTCAAATAGACATATGTAACTGAAAATAATAGGGTATAAATTTTTTCTTTTCTTTTCTTTTTTTTCAAAATTCAACCATGGTGTTTTTATCCAAGCTACTATGTTGTT
>NW_006411362.1:1140-2902 GCF_000296735.1 Chrysochloris asiatica
ACACACACACACATACACATATAAGGAAGACTTTGAAATATAGAAAGATGTTGAGACAACTGCCCAAGAAAATGCATTCACTATTCTGGTTGTTACCCCTGGTTGGGGATGGAATTATGTTGTAATTGTAATGAAGTGCTGTTGAGGAGGAGCAGCTGGTGAGTTTGAACCACTGACCTTATGGTTAAAACTGACTTTGTTGTTCAGCGCTAATCCTACAGAGCCACATTTTCTTCTTTAATAATATTTTCTAAGTATTATGTAATGAACATATTTTACTAAGGTAATAAGACAAAAATTTTTTAAATCAATGCTTTTATATATCTGTTTATGTTTTACCTCTTAGTACATCATTTTTCAGGGTCCCAAATAGCATAGGTTCTATTGAACTTCATGTACTTGGAAAAAATCTAAAATATGAAACAGTTTGGGTGATGAAATAACATGTAAGACAATAATTTGTTTCCTAAAAAACTACTCATATATATCAGTTCTTGAGTGAAAAATATGTCAATTGTACTTTCTTTATTATTATTGTTTAGCTCATCAAATGAATATGCTTAACATTTCCCCCAGGCTACCACTCTATAGTTATAGATGATTTCTGTTATTCATTGCATATACATACATGTTGAACTAAAATATATCCTGGGATGAATTTCTCAGGAGTAGATTTGTTCAAGAAAAACACTGCCTTAAACCTCTGTGCTGGGAAATTAATCTTAACAAATACAGAGAAATCTTCAGGGTGCAAACATGCATTTACAGCATAAAACATGGGAAATAACCTGAACTTTCTCATCAACAGTCAAATATGTTACTATGTTTATCTGTTGAAGATTATAAAGCATGTCTAATTGACACTTTCTAAATCTATGAAATACTACGCAATTTTAAATGAAACCACTTTTACTGTGATGAACTACTACATGGCAAAAGCAAACACACAAAAATCCATCCAAACAGATTTTATGAAATGAATTTATTGAAAATGTATTACCAAGGGATGAACCAGGTATACAGAAACTTGAAGTATAATTGAAATTATTATTATACAATACTATTTAATATATAACAATTCAGAAACACTCAACAAATACAGGATTCATACTGTGATGGTTAATGTTATGTGTCAACTTGGCTACGCTGTGATTTTCAGTGGTTTGGAAGGTGCTCTTTCATAATTTCATTTAATAATCACTTTATGTTTGATGATCTGATGTGAACAGTCAATTATTTGAAGAGGGATTTTCCTTGGAAGGGGGGGTGTAGATGAAATATATTAATAGATATTCTGGCACAACTTGCACTATTTCTCTTGTCACTGTTCTCTTTTTGTCACCTCACCTCTAATTCTTGGGATGAAAGCCTGTAGAAGTTTCCAGTCTGTGACCTCACCAACAGATCTTATATTTGCAAAGTTTGTGAGCCAGATTTCTGAAGCTTCCTGCCCAAATCGACTATTTGGGATTTGTCAATCCCATTATTGTTTGAGATATTTTAGTTTATAAGAATTTCTTTGGTTTTGCTCCTCCAGACGTTTTTGTGTGTCATCAATTTGGCTCTGACTTTTAGTGACACGATAAGACAGAGTAGAACTGTTCCATAGGGTTTCTAATGTTACAATATTTACCCACATTTTTCTCCCATGGAGTTGTTTTTTACATCTAACTACTGACCATTCAAGGAACTCTGGTAGCATAGTGGTTACGAATCGGCCTGCGAAATTCAGGTCAGCAGTTGGAAACTACCAGCTGTTCTG
>NW_006411362.1:5050-6381 GCF_000296735.1 Chrysochloris asiatica
ATTTCACTGGGCAGGTTCTAGAACCACTTTTAAGTATTACAATCTGTTATAATCTGAATATGGGCTTACAAGCTTTCTGTAATCATGTTTTCCAATATTTCTTTCTATCCCATTCAAATGTCTATTTTACTGTAGTAGGCAATGGAAACCAATATTCACAAGACAGTCAAGCATCTTAACATTATTTCCCTTCTTTTATCCATTCAAGCTAGGCCTTCATCCCTGTATCCCATTGTCCTGTTGTTCCAAGGTTAAGCATACATCATTATTTACCTCTGTCCCATTTAATCCATGTAATCCAACCTAAGTGTTCCCATATCTACCTTGTTCTTTTATCCCACCCCCTTCCTGTGTATTGCCCTCCCTTTCCTTGTATATTGAACACCCCAACACCTGAGTTATAATGTGACTATCTCATACGCTGTGTTCTACTGTACCCTCCTTCCCACCCTTGGGAGTCTTACTTCACAAGACTGACTCATGAGCAACCTCTTGGCTACACTCAAGGCAAACATATGGCTTTTCCCTTGAGTATGTCATTTGGTGGCAAAAGAAGGCTGAATTCTGAGCAAACCCTTGAGCAAACTCATTACAAACAAAAGGCTTTTCCCCTAAGTGTGTCCTTTGCTGCATGGAATAATTTGACTTCAGGTTAAAACCTTGGCCACACTCACCACAAATATGGGGATGCCCCCAGATGATGGACCTCTGGTTTGTGATGAAGTTTGATTTCAATCCACAGTTTATAACATCCTATCTATTGCTGACTGCTCCAAATCTTGAGGTTTCAAATTCCTCTAGTGTTTTATCTCTTTCCACAGATGTCACCCTGTGGGCTGAGTTGGGCTTTATGCCTACACCTATGTAGCCTTCTCTCATATCAGCCATGCTGACAGTCTTTGGAGTGGACTACAGGTATCCCACAATATCTATGCCTCCACTCTGCTGACACACAAGGAATTGGGGAAGTCTTCTCTCTCCTGACCTTTTGTGGTGTTTTCTTTCCAGAACCTATGATCAGAATCCTGCTAATCAAGCTGTTCTGAGGACACAGTCTGAAACTCCTTGAATGGAAGAAACACTCTGTACAGAAGCCTGGGGAGCTCTAAAGTACATATTTGCTCAATATTTGCTGACAGGAGAAAGACAGAAGGCAGGAGAAAAAGTGGTAGGTTTCTGGTTTGGATTCCAATGAGAGAAGAATCTGGTATATCTCAAGCATCACTTCTTTGTAAAGTTTCTTCTGCTCAGAACTCAATCTCTTCCATTCAGTTTCTGTGACTACCACCATGATATCCTCGAATGTAACTGGTTCTCCCAGGACTCAAAAG
>NW_006411362.1:7508-9234 GCF_000296735.1 Chrysochloris asiatica
TGGAGGATTCTACTATACATGCACATGGATCTGCTCAGCAAAGGAGGAGGACATTGCTTAAAAGCAAATGGTCTCCCAAAACAGCTACACCTGGCCCTGATTTGTCTATCACTCAGAAAAAGTACTAAACAGGGGATGTAGAGTGGGACAAAGACATACCAAAAAAGGAAACAGGCTGAAAATTGAATTCTGAGTTATATCATAAGGAGTAAAAACAGCATCTTGAAATGTCTCAGGTGACCTTGAAGGGAAGAAGCTGAGAGAGGGGCATTAATGTCATAGTCCTATTTTGCTACATTCCCCCCCCCTGTGAGTATATATAGACTATAGTATCCAATTTGTTGTGGGTTTCTTTTGCTGTTTTTTGTTTTTGTTTTTGTTTTTTGTTTCCCCCCCCTTTTTTATGTTCAGGGTACTCTTTCTTTCCCTATGTTATGCAAGAAGAGACAGCAATTGCAGTCATATAGCCAAGCTGAAATCACAAACTGTAAAATCCCACCACCTAGACAAGAGACAATACTAACTGTTATATACCAGATAGACAGCCATTACCTGCTACAGTTACTCTGAATTGAGTAATAAGAAAAGAGAAAAGATAATCCCATCTCCTGACTGCATCTACCTGGAGGCAATCAGAAAGCATAATAATACATCAACATTAATTCATCTAATTATTGAAAAAACATCTTATTATTAAATATTCCCAAAAAGCAACTGACCTTATCAGCACATGTCCAGAAACAAAATAGAGTAACTGAGACAAATGAGCTGGAGGTAGACCTGGACTTCACATTTTAAGGAAGGCAGGCTTTGAAACTGCCTGAGAAGGAATTCAGTAGAACGATATTGAGATGCATCCAAATGCTCCACAGAGAGGTTCATAAAAATAAGGAAGAGTTCAGGAGAACACTATAGGAACAATTATATAAGATAGATACAGCATTGGAAACAATTCAAAACCTGCAAACAGAAGCCCAAGTTATTAATAATAAAATATCAAAAGTGGACAATACATTGCAAAAAACAAAGGAGTAGAACTGAAGAGATGGATGTGAGAGCTAGCGAACTGGAAGACCAATATTGCAATACTGCTACGATAGAAGAGCAAGCAGAAAAATAGGAAAAAATTCTGAAAGAAGTCTAAGATTCATGTTGGACACATGAAGAGGAATAACTTAAGAATTACTGCAATTCCAGAAAAGGAAGAATCACACAAGTCCACAAAGGAGACAGTTGATATAGGAGAGACAGGGCTTGATGAGTGAGTGCCTCCAGTGCTACCTCACTTTCTTGAAATATTTAAATTTGTATTCCATCAATCCCTGGTGCCTTGTTCTTTGCCAGTAACTTCAATTCACCTTGGACTTCTTCCTTTAATATCCTTGGCACTGAAATTAGCTCTCCATCATAGAGATGCTAAAGCTAATTGAAGAAATGAGGAGGTACAAGAGCTGAACAGAAAATTTCAAAGGTCAGCTCGAGAAGACTAAGTCAAATATTACAATGAAATTTGCAAAGATCTGGAGTCAGAAAACCAAAAGGGAAGAACAAGCTCAGCATTTCTCAAGTTGGATAAATGAATAAAAAGTTCAAGCCTCAACTTTCATTTTTTAAGAATTCTCTGAGCAAATTTTCAAATGATGTAGAAAGCACCAAAAGAAGATGGAAGGAATAAACAGAGTCACTGTACCAAAAGGAAATTGTTGATGATCAACCATTTCAAGAG
>NW_006411362.1:9659-11109 GCF_000296735.1 Chrysochloris asiatica
AATACTACTTATTTTAAAATAATAACTAAAGGTAAATAAATGTAGTTATTTATTGCTATAATAATAAGAGGTTGTTATTATTATTATTGCTTTGCCTGTCACCAGAAGCAAACAGTTCAAAATAAATAATTATTAATAGCCTAAGCCTTTAATTGAAGGATTCTATGCTCACTGTTTTTTTTTTAAACTTACTTATTCTTCTTTTTTAATACTTGCTTCTTCTTTTGCAGAGCAGTTTTATGAATTTCTTTCTCATTTCAGTGGGAACCTTACCATGCTATTGTATCAGGGATTTGTTCCAATTTTCTTTCAGCCATGAACGATACAATTTCACTGCCACAGCCAGTCTTTCTCATGCAAAGATTTCATATCTTGTATGGTGAGGTTGTAGCATTTGAAAGTGTTGCTACCAGAAATTGGGACTGGTATAACAGCTGATCCTGATGTCCCTTTCCAAGGTAGAAATGTTTGGAACAAAATACATGACAAATGAAAGGAGGGCTAAATAATAATTGAATGTAAAGGAATGAATAAATGATCTATACAGCAGGGAAAATCCAACATTATTCTGATACCTTCTAAAGGGACATTTTAGCAAGGGAATAATCTTCTCTTACTTAATATTATCAGAGGTCAGGAATGATCAAGATGAGGCAAAATTTTGGAGGATCTAAGCAGATCTGATGGACACACACAGCAGACCTGAATCACTGGTACTTGGATTCCGCCTTAGAACTTAGATAAACTGAAGGACTAATTGTTAGTGACTGAGTGTCAAGTGATAATGACTAGAAGAGACAGGGATAGGATGCAGTACAGTTAACTACGTCATACAACCTGTCTTACATGGATTCCTGGTCTTGCACAGTAAGATAAGCCCTGTGATGCTAACTGCTTGGTGGTTCAAACCAACCAGCTGCTTCTTGGAAATTTTATACAGGGTTACTATGAGTCAGAATCAATTTGAAGACACTTAATAACAACAAAACAAAATGGCACAACTCAACATGAAATGAAACAGCTGCAAACATATATTAGTATTCAGAACAGGGTAATTTAATACATAAAGTTCACTATCCTAGTTATTAGTACGCTGAAATGGACTGGTGTGGGCTATATGTAATTGGATATTCATATGATTTACTATGCCAGCAATGGTAAATTGAAGAGGAATGCCATCACATTCATATTCATAAATTTATACAGCAAATACCAAATGATGAAGAAATAAAAAATATATACTATTTTTCAGCCTGAAATTGTTCAAAAATGCAATCAAGGTAAATTGATGATTACTGATAATTGAAATACAAAGTTGGATACAAATTGGTAGTTGGAAAATATGGCTTTGCTGACTGAATTTATGTTGAAGAACAGATGATAGATTTTTTTTTCAAAACCAATGATATTTTTAATACAAATGCCTGTTTTCAACAACATAAATGGCAAC
>NW_006411363.1:0-1635 GCF_000296735.1 Chrysochloris asiatica
AAAAGAGGAAGACCCCCAATGAGATGGATTGAGCAAGTGGCAGCATCAATGGACTCAAATGTGGCAATAATAGTGAGGTTGACCCAGGATTCGGCAGTGTTTCGTTCTACTGTGCATAAGGTTGCAATGGGTCGGTAACAACTCAGTGGCACCTATCAACAACAACAATTGTTTTTGGAGTATTTATTTTGTAATTTTAGTTTACAGAATCCGTGTCTATGTGTAGAATCCTTTTCTACATAATTAATGTAGTATATATTACTACATTTAAATATGAAGAATGATCAAGAGAAATTAACATTACCAACATTTCCACAGATGATGTTGTTAGCTAGTAATAATCTTAGACAATTATTGGAAGAAATATAGGAAAAGCTTGAACCCATGAATATAAAGACTATAAAGACGGGTAAAACTGCACAAACTTGATTTGATTAATTGTAATAAATATTAATTAGATTGCCACATGTAAATACTAGAAGAAACAAAATGCATGATTGAAAATGATCAATAGAAACTCCGGCCTTGTACAAACTCTCTGCAAACCTAAATTACTATAACTAATGAAGACTGGAAAAAACAATACCAACAAAACAAACCACATAATCTTTTAAAAAATTAACACATTTAAGATATGGTTTACATCAGTCCTTTTATAGTACTAAATAATGGCAGATTTGTTTCACAAAAAAATCCTTGGAAGAACTGAGAAAACACAAGCTGCATGCTTTAGACAAATATATGATAGGAATTTGAACTAGAGAGAATTTAGAAGAGTGGAAGGACTCAATACGTATATTTCAAGAAAAAACTAACAGGATTCCATTTTCAATTGGGTGTGGATGAGATGAATAATTGAGTAAGAAAAAAAGAGTCAAGGACACGTTGGATTTTTAAATTAAGTAATGGAAAGGATAGATGCATTTCTACTGAAATGGAGCAGATTTGGGGTGGGGATAAAAAATTACATCATGCAAATGTTAAGTAAAATATGCCTCTTGCATAAAAACATAAGCATTTTAATGTATGAGTGAAAATATGATCTAGAATTAAAGATACAAATTTGAAATTCATTGCTATATAATCTTTCAAGCCATACATCATTGCTGTACTCTCTGCATGATATCAATGAACTGTTCTTTGTTGATTCTCCTACTTACATAAATTTGATAACAGGATAATATTCTGAAATACAACAGTTGTTTTTCATTGTAGTTTTATGTAGTACATGAAATCTCCAGTGAGGGAAGATACACATATGATACATTTTTATATTAAATTTACATATGTTCTGAAAGTACTAGGACTCTCATTTGTGTAATCAGTATTTCAGAAATTCTGCTATGATGTGAAAGGCATTGAGGAACCAATCTGAAGTCTACTTTAATAAATCCATTGCCACAGAGTCTATTACAAGGCATGTTATTGCTAATGGCCTTCAAGTCAGTTGCAAATCACAGTGACCTTGTGTGTAGGGTTTCTGAGGAGCAGCTAGAGGGGTTGAATTGATAACCTTGTGGTTCACAGTCAGTGATGATCCTAAAGTTCCATTTCAGGAGTTCATTCTAATACATTGTTGTTGTTCTTGTTAGGTACTATCAAGTTAGTATGAACTCATATCGACCCTATGGACAA
>NW_006411363.1:2270-2764 GCF_000296735.1 Chrysochloris asiatica
ATCATGTTTGGTATGGTGGAGTGTCAGAGAAAAAAAGGAAATTCCCCAATGAGATGGTGGCCAAGTGGCAGCATCGATGAACTCAAGCATGGCAACGGTAGTGAGCTTGGTCCAGGATCGAGCAGTGTTTTGTTCTGCTGTGCATATGGTTGCTAAGAGTTGGTATCAACTCAATGGCACTTACCAACAACAACAACATTACCAAACATGATGTACTTTTCCAGGGACTGGTCTCAAGTAAGAGAGATGAAGTTTGGCTGTCCTGGATTCCAACCATGATGTATTCTGGCTGTACTTCTTCCAATGTAGTAATCCTAAGAAAAAATAAATTAAAACAAACTTACACTCTATACTTCATAGAAATTAATTAACAAGAATGCATATGTTGAAACATATTAATAGAAAACTTAATAAACTAATATTCCACTGTGTGATATTAGGTAGAGTGTTGGCAACTTTGCAGTGACAAAAAGTTTAGAGATGTATGAGTCTAG
>NW_006411363.1:5064-11084 GCF_000296735.1 Chrysochloris asiatica
CAAGAAGCAGTTGTTCGAACAGAACATGGGAACACTGAATGTTTTAAAATCGGGAAAGGTGTGAGACAGGGTTGTATTCTTTCACCATACTTATTCAACCTGTATGCTGAGCAAATCATCTAAGAAGCTGGGTTCTATGAAGAAAAATCTGGCCTCAGGATTGGAGGAAGACTCATTAACAACCTGTGATATGCAGATGATACAACCTTGCTTGCTGAAATTGAAGAGGACTTTGAACATTTACTGATGAAGATCAAAGAGCACAGCCTTCGGTATGGATTACATCTCAATGTCAAGAAAACAAAAATCCTCACTACTGGCCTAATAAATGGGATTCTTATCAATGGAGAAAAGATTGAAGTTGTCAAGGACTTCATTCTTCTTGGATCAACTATCAACACTCATGGACGCAGCAGTCAATAAACCAAACGATATATTGCATTTGGAATATCTGCTGCACAAGACCATTTTAAAGTGTTGAAAAGCAAAGATGTCAGCTTGAGGACTAAGGTGCACCTGACCGAAGCCACGGTATTTTCAATAACCTCATATGCATGTGAAAGCTGGACAGTGAGTAAGGAAGACTGTAACAGAATTGATGCTTTTGAGTTGTGGTGTTGGAGGAGAATATTGAATGTGCCATGGGCTGCTAAAGGAACCAATAGATCCACTTTGGAAGAAGTGTAGCCAGAGTGCTCCTTAGAGGCCAGGGATGGGAGGAGGAATTGTCAGGAGGGATTGGTCTCTGGAGAAGGACATCATGTTTGGTAAGGTGGAGGGTCAGAGAAAAAGAGGAAGATCTCCAATAAGATGGATTGGCCAAATGGCAGCATCAATGGACTCTAGTGTGGCAACAGTAGTGAGGTTGGCCCAGGATTGTTCTTCTGTGCATAAGATTGCTATGAGTTGGTACCGACTCAATGGCACCTAACAACAAAACAACATCATAATAAATGAAGGAAATTTTGAAATTGTCAAAGATTTCATTTTTCTTGGATCCATAATAAATCATGGTGTTTTCAATAACCTCATATGCATGTGAAAGTGGGACAGTGAATAACAAAGACCATAGAAAAAATGTTGCTTTTGAGTTATGGTGTTGGAGAAGAATATTGAAAGTGTCATGGTCTGCCAAATAAACAAACCAATCTATGTTGGAAAAGGAATAGCCAGAGTGCTCCCTGGAGGCCAAATGCCCAAACTCGGACATATTGTCAAAAGGTACCTGTCGCTGGAGAAGGACCTCAGGTTTGGTAAGGTGGAGGTTCAGAGAAAAAGAGGGAGATAGATCCTCAGTGAGATGGATTGGCAAAATTACAGCATCAACGGACTGAAACGTGGCAACAATTGAATTGTGAGGGTAGCCCAGGACTGGGCAGTGTTTCGTTCTGTTGTACATAGGCTCACCATGAGTTGGTACTGCCTCAATGACACAATTCTGACTCATTGTGACCCTGTATAGTATTTTTGAGGAGTAGCTGATGGGTTTGAACTACCAACTTTGTGTGGGTCACAGTCCTGTGCTGACCCTACAACACCCCACCAGAATTTCCTACAGTCTTAATAAGGGATGCTGTTCATTTATTAAAATCACAGTAACATGATTGTATAATATCCATATTTATAGTCTCAGACTGTAAATTAAGATGAGCATTATATTTAGTGTAGGAAGATTTGATTTGTTTCAAATGAGACTAGGAAAATAACTGCAATGCCAAAATGTCAATCCTAACTCTATGTAGCTGATAATGCCACAAAATGAATTCTATCTGTAGATCATATCAGTGTAGTCAATACAGATGTCACTACTTCCTGAAAATAGTGATTCAGTTGATTTGGATCCTTAATTTTGCAATTGCAGTGGTAACGCTGTAAAATAATAATCACTATACTCCTAAACCCAAGGTTGGCCATTCAAATCCACCCATGCATTTTTGGAAACCATATACTGGGTCATTATGAGTTGGAACTGATTTAATGCTTTTAACAACAATTTTTAAAATATAAATTTTATTTTGATGAAGATGAAGATTAAAGCTAATTTTCCTTACTTTAAAAGTCCTGGTGGTTAAAGGTTAGAGGTTTAAACCCATTAGTAGCTCCTCTGGAGGAAGATGTGGCAGACTTCTTCCAAAAAGATTGTTGTTGTTATGTGCTGTGGATTCGATTCCAACTCATAACGACCCTGTACAGAGTTTCCGAGGCTGTAAATCTTTATGGAAGCAGAAAGCCTCATCTTTCTCCCATGGAACAGCTGGTAGTTTCAAACTGCTGACCTGGCTGTTCGCAGCCTGATTCATAACCACTACACTACCAGAGCTCCAAAAAGATTATAGCCTTGGAAATCCTATGGAACAGTTCTTTGTTGTTAGACACAATGAAGTTGTTTCTAATTCATAATGACGCCATGTACGATAGAATGAGACACGACCCAGTTCTACCTCATTTTCACAACCATTGCTATAGTTAAGCCCATTGTTGCGACCACGTTTTCTTGAAGTTCTTCTCTTTTTCACTGATCCTCCCCTTTGTCAAGCATGATATCTTCCTCAGTGACTGGTATCTCCTTATAACAAGTAGATAAGACAAAGTGTCATGCAAAGATGGCATATAGGCCCTGTCAGACCTCCTCAAGTTTCACAAGGGGAAGGAGAAGAATCACTAGTCTAAGACTGATTTCTTTGGACACCTATTTCTGCAAGTTGGCCTCCTGCTTGAAGGCACTGAGCTTTACTCAGTCTATGGCCTGCAATTTTGCTGCTCTTTCCCTGCTCCTTAAACCTTCTTTACCCCATTCTTACATTAACCATTGCTGCTATAGTGCTTTATTTCTCTGCTGAGTTTGATAATGTATTGCCAATAGCCATTCATAATGCACACACAATACTCACAATCTTTGGGGTTTATTAGGATAGTTGTTGTTGTTGTGAAGTCAGTTCCGACCCATAGCTACCCTGTATAGGGTTTCCAAGGAGCAGCTGGTGAGCTTGAACTGCTGTCCTTGCAGTTCAAACGGCTTTGCAGTCTGGTGCACAATGCCACAGAAACAACTCAGAATACAGCAGTAATTGGTCAGGAATTCCTCTTCCACGCTGTGCCTGCAGGCAGGCTTCACTCTTATCTTCAGCCTGTCAGCCATGCATCGTCTTGGCCTCTGCTTTGCTCAGGCAAGTGTTATAAGCTTCTTTAACACTGCTGGTATATGTCCATGTCTGTATGTTAGTCTTATGGCCAGAGACACTCAGCTTTACTTGGTCTGTGGGCTAGGAAGCTCACAGCTCTGTGTCTGCATGCCTCTGCTTGTACTGATGTTACTGTCTCTGCTGCTACCTCTGTTGACACCACTTCTCTGGGTAGAGGTCTCCAGGTCTATCGGATGTGCTCAGCTCATGGCTCTTCTTTCCTGATGATACAGTGATTGTATTTCTGCTTCTGAGATCACTCATTCGAAACCTAGTTGTTGTTGTTACGTTTCTAAGTGTCATAATAGTTTTCAAGTTCCAAATCATAGCAACTCTGTATAGGGTTGCTGAATAGTGACTGGGTTTGAAGTGCTGACCATGTGGTTAGCAGTCCAGTGTTTACTGACAGTGTAACACCAGGACCCCTTAAACCTAGATGGCAAAACTAACCAACCCCTGGGTTGGGGCATTGTTGTTGTTGTTGTTATGTGCTGTGGAGTCGGTTCCGACTCATAGCGACCCTGTACAGTGTTTCTGAGGCTGTAAATCTTTATGGGAGTAGAAAGCCTCATCTTTCTTCCATGGAATAGCTAGTAGTTTCGAACTATTGACCTTGCAGCTTGCAGCCCGATTCATAACCACTATGCTACCAGAGCTCCTTTGGCCTTAGTTAGAGTCCTATATACCTTATTATTGGCATGGTGCCACTTAGTCATTAGTGGGAATTACAAAAAATATGGTAGAAGACCCAGGCTTCAGTATACCACACCTCACCATCACTGCTTCTAAGGACAATTCTAGCTATACTTCTTCTAAGTCAGATGTGCTTTGTCTTGTGGCAATCCATGGTCTGAGGACATTCTATTCTGTCCTAGACTGTCACCATGAGTCAGAATCAATGCTAAGGCACAGGATTTCTTCTTAAGTTACTAACTCATCATTGCTAAAATGAAATAAAGGGAAACTTTTATTCTGGAATTTTACAGCTGCTGTAGAATTATCCTAAATCTACATTAATAACAATACCATTTTCTATTTTCAGGATAAAAAAATACACAAGAAAAATGCAAGGCTTTTGTTTTTATAGTGTAATGCATAATTCTTCATATAGCATATATCTCATGATGAATATTATCTATTTATGTTTCCTTTCTATTTCATACTTTTATTATCTCTAAGTTAACAGGAAATAAATTGGGTTTCTGGTTAAATGTAACTTATCCTTAATTACATATTATATCATCCCAAGTTTAAGACATCAAATAATCAGATAGCGTTATCTTCTGACTGTGGAAAAAGTCCTTTGCTCTTAAGCTTATTGCTTTTTAGAAACTTCAGAAATTTCTAATTTATTCAAACTTAAATTTAGAAATAATTTATTTGCTTCTTCCTCTGTTAGTGATATTGCAACAACTTAATTATCTGAGTAGCATTGCCTTGAATTTTGCAAATGAAGCAGAGAGTGCCATATTTTATACAGCTTTACAACGGACATAAATTGCAATTAAACAAATGAAGTTTTTATTACAGTGCCAAATTTTCCTGCTGACAGAGTTAAGTTTGAGCCAACATTCCCATTAAATTCCTTCTTTTCTAGAATTTAAAATCAATATGCTAAATATAACATAGTCTAGAACATGGCAAACATATCTTGGGCAATGAAAAATTTGTTCAATATGGTTTTACAATAGATTAATGGAAGGATACTGATAATTTTTAGAGTCAAAATAGATATGTAGAGTAAGTGACTTTTATATTAGATGTTTAAATCAGTGAATGAATAATTACAATTTTCCTAATACTCTGATCATGCTTTATGAATGAAGTTATTTAGAAATGAAATTTTACCACAAAAAAAATGACATTTCAAGTATGATGACCTATAAAAATAATAGCACAGCCCTGCATTAAGAACAAAAGAAATAGGCTGTTGATCAAAAGAAGACCTTCAGTTTTGTTACTATATATAGAATCGTGAACATAATTCTTTACCCGAAAAAGCCAAGATATTTGTATAGAAAATCAAATGCGAAATACTAAGACTTCTCAAAGTGTTGAAGAAAATACATGCTTCAAAGAAAGCTATCAATAAACTCTGAAAAACAAACATTCAAACAAACCTTTTTACAGCTAATATGTCGATGGCACTTAACAACAACAACAACAAAATGGTGAAGAAAAGAAGAAATATTCTATAATAAAGTGTAAATTTGCAAGAACAGAATGGCAGAAGGTGATTTCCTTGTCTTTAGAAGCTTTTAGCCTGAGAGAACACTGCAATTCATTCTTTATGCAGCAGCTGAAGCTGATAAAAGAGCCACAGTCAAGCTGGTTACAGAACCTAACGAGAGAGTGAAGGCAACCACAGATGTTGTGAAGACAGAAAAATGGAAGTCACTAAATGGGAAGGCACACACTCTGTGCATAAACCCTGCTAAAATTCCTGCTTAATCCCTGAGTCACTTATGCATAGGGCAGAATCAAAGTAATTTAGAGAAGGATAAAATAACTAAACTCTAATATAAGCTGTTTTTTAGCAGACATTTCCAGTTTGAGACTAAACAATTTATTTTTCTGCAACAACAACCAATCAGGTAACCAATCAAAAAATATTAACACACTAGTTAGTGGACCACAAGGGAATTTAAAATGTTGATAACTTGCCATTTATGAATTACAGAAGTAATTTAAAACTACTGGATGGACCAGACGACACAGGTGAGTGAGGATCCGGGTTCAGGGGAGGGGAACTCACAAAAGAAACCTTCCTGTGGTGAACCCACACCATTACAGCCACCATAAGTCTCAGTACTTCAAAATCTTAAACTAGCTTTTTTT
>NW_006411364.1:0-5812 GCF_000296735.1 Chrysochloris asiatica
GTTATTTAAAAATACATGGATAAAGACAAACATACAAAGGCAGTATCATACAAACTCAACACTTTTTAAATACAAAACAATGATCATTACCCCAAAAGTCATTTTATTGAAACAAAGTGATTTTTAAGTTATTCTAGAACTCTTTTCACTCTTTGCAACTGTGTTTACAAATATAACTGAATTTTTCAGTTTTATCCCATATCAGAACTGTTTTTTGACACATTCTCTTCTCAAAGTAGTATATAGTTTATTTCTTGTGATTAATAGGGCGCTTTAAGGTCAAGCACTGGACTGTGAACCAAAAGGTTGGCAGTTCAGATCTAACAGCTGCTCCTAGAAAATCCTATGCAGGATCACTATGAATTGGAACTGACTCTGATACTTAACAACAACAATAACAATATAGGAAGCTTCCCCAGTCATAAGAATTTCAATATGATTGCTACCATTTGGGGTTATTTGTATTTAGTGAAAGGCAAAAATATTAATAAGTAAAATACGGTAGCTGAAAATAGGGAGACTAAGAAAAAAATGAAGTTATCTTTTATTGCAGCTAAAAAAGGCTTCATTATTTAATTACTTTGATACTAAGAAGCAGTTTGTGCCAGACAACAGGTTGGCTATATAGCCACCCAGGTTGTATTGTCTTTTCTATGAATGGCAGATTTTAACAATTAAGTTGCTCAACCAAATAAATAAAACCTCAAATTAATATATGTTTTTACTGGCTGAAATAAATTATTTTCTTAATTCATGTGACAGCCTCATGTCTAGAAGGCAGCAGATCCTAGTTTGTTCTAACACTAGAAGTTTGACTCAGAGACTGTTTATACCTTCTATCATCAATCAGTCAGAAGGTGGCCCTTCATGAACTTAGTAACTTAGTAAATGTAACAATGACCTTGTATCAATGCAAAATGTTGAGCCAACAAAAACCATACAAATATGCTCATAAAATAAGGTAGAAATCAGCTTGCATAAAACAAAAGGATAGGAATATGTATGATATTAAAAACAATCTATAGTAAACTCTTGAAAGAGATGATTATGGTTTACACATAAGTCTGCTTAAAATGACTGTGACTGAATGATTGGAAATTTTTTTCTCCTAAACTAATGCCCCTTCAGTATAAACTAAGCTACTTCTAGTTTCTTACAGATCTCTTTTCACCTTGGATTTATCTACTACTACCCACTGTATACCCATTTAAATTAGGAGCTGGGGCCTGCCCAGCCTGCCTATAAAGCCTCTCTTCAGAAGAAATATACCAGATGTATTAAAGAGGTATCTTCTAGTAAAAATCTGCACTTCAAGAGCATACAAAGAACTAGCAATTAGTCCTCCAATGTAAACACACCTCTTATCTCACATTTTCACAGAAACAGTGCAGTGTACTAACTACTCCTTCCTTACAGGAACCTGAATAGCTGTAAAACTTTTAATTCAGCTTCAAAACATTTCAATACTTATTAATTCCAAAGATCCGAACACCATGTAGTTGTGGCATTTTGGGAATTAGCACACTCAGGAGAGAAGCTGTGTTTAAGATGAAGTGAGTTGAATCATACTTCGTGTAGAAACTTGCCAGAAAATATAGAATAATTGGTGAAATTGTGAAAAACTTCCGTGAAGATGTAAACTGTCCTCCATAGTCAAGTTGTTCCCAGTGAGTTAGGACTCTTGCTTTACCCTGGTCAGGAGTTTCAAAAGGTGTTCCTTTTACTGCATGCAAAAATATATACATGCCCAGATTATGTATAATATTTGTTAAGGTCCAAGCAACAGGAACACTGAAGACGGGAATACTGAGTAAGACAATGTGAAGCAAGCCAACTCCCAATGCATATGTCAGCCACATACCACGGCTGTTCATTACACGGGTATTTGGATTCACTTCACTGTGGGCAACTCCAACATTCATGTTTGCTCCACTTACCTGCAGCCTCACAGCCCGCAGCAGGCACACCTGGATTCTGGAATATTTTGAGGATGGATTTTACAAGATGGATTGAAATTGAAGTACAAGAAAGAAGAGTCAGAAGACACTAAGTATTTGGAAAGTGCAAATACAATCAGCAGAAACGAGAAAGACTCTGGAAGGAGCGTACTGAGGAGGGGGCGTTACAGGCATGCAGCTTAAGAAATGTTGCGTCTGAGATGGCTGTTAGAGATGCAAGTGAGGTTATCGGGTCAGAAGTTGGACATACTAGTCTGGAGATGAGTAGAAATGTGATTAGAGAAATAGATCTGGGAGATGACATCATGCAAATGAGATTTAAAGCCTTCAGAATTGATGAGACCTTCATGGGAATCTGAAGAAGAAAAAGGACCAAAGGCTGAGTCTGGAACCTCCAGTGACAAATGAACACATCAGAGCACACACCGAAGCTCTGGCACCACATCCAGGCTCCCAGCTCAGAGAGACTCAAAGGTTCTATGTGAAGAGTCACCTGGAAATCTCATGAAGACTCAGAAGGTCTGAAGCCGAGATTGAGACTCTGTATTTATAACAGGTGCTGCTGGTGCCGCTAGGTTTCAGGTCACATGTTTAGTAGCACGAGTGTAGCGCAGGGATTCCCACATGGCTGGGCATCAGCTTCACTGGTAGGCCTGGTACAGTAAGTTATGTCTGGGCTCTGGGCCCCAGATTCTGAGATGAGTGATCTTATGAGAGGTGTAGGTGTGTTGTAACAGGTCCCACAAACACTCCTGGTGCTCGGTCAGATATGGAACCACTGAGGTCATGATCAGAATAGCACCCAGAGTGGGGAGGGGTCTTAAAACCACATTTAAGTGTTGTTTCTCCCTAAGAAAGAAAAATCAGGATACGTATCAGTTATGAGCTGTGGTGTTGAGAGATGCATGCCATTTCTGCAGCATGTGTTGTACCAGGTGATGATCTGGGCAGTGAGGGGCTCACAGCTCCACATACACAAACTGAATGCTCATCTCTGAACACTCACACAAGGATATTGCCTTCACTTATGGGTGCAAACAGTGGAATGCAACTTTTCATAATTAAACAAAGGGGTTTTGCCTTCCAGTTGGCTCTGCCTCATAGTCACCCTGTATAGTGTTTCCAAGGAGTGGAGCCTCGACTCATTTTGGAGGAAGTCACAGAACTAGACTTGAAGCTTCACAGCAGGAACAGAGTCCACAATCCCTCCCTCAGTGGGTCCCATATGGAAACCACAAGTCAGCAACTGCTGGGGCAGACGCCACTGTCTACATGACTGGTACCCCCGAGGCTGGGCATTGAGTCCTGTGACCAGGACCTTTCTCACTGCTTCTCTTGGCAAAGGACGTCTCTCCTGTCAATCAGGCCACTCCTCCCAAAGTGTATCCCCCACAATCCTCCCAGTTTCTGATGTCATCAGGTCCTGATTGTGACTCTGGCATGTGGGCATCTCAGTGGTGGAGACTCAGGCCCATGTCTGTGTCCTTCTGCATGAATGTTTGTGAAAGTGCATTTTGCTTTTCACATGTGTAATTTTCCTGTGGTAGGAAGAGAGTTCATATGCTGAGGGACAGAGAGTGAGGGTGGGGGTAAAGAAAGACAAATGTCAATTCCTACCATAGTGATCTGAGACTAGAACTTTATCTAGAATGTGGTAGGCACTTGGAATTGTATGGATGAACAAGTGACTAATAAACAGCATCTCTCCACTTACTCCTTGAGAGCCTGTTATGGGGCCTAGTTTGCCTCCTTCACTGAATACACACACATAGAGTGGCCTAGTGGGCTGGTGAAATGATGACCGGAAATGTGTTCCTACTGTCTTTGTCTCTCATAGGGTTAAAGGTCAGGTCAATAGACTTCAGAGACTCTGAGAACACACCAACATTTATGTTAATTTTTGCATTTCCCTTTACTTGCACATTTTTCTGAGTAGAGGATCCATAACCTTGAAAGTTCCCACGAGAACCCTGCAAAGACTAAACCATCATAGCTTAGACATTACGCCAGTCAACGTGTGGACCACAAACATGACAAGTTTGAGAATACCTCAAAAAAAAATTGGAAACTAAAACGAATCTAGTTGATTTAAAAAAAAAAAAGAAGAAGAATAAAAATGTATAACAATAATTTTTCTTAAGTATGGCATCACATGTACTCTAGTTACTTCATAGCAGCGTTATTAAGAATAGTCAAAAGATGTAAACAACCCAAGTGCTCATCACATGAATGGATCAAGAAAATGCAAGGGAGCTTGTTCATCTGCAAAAAGAATGAGGCACGGATATGCTGCAAGGTGCATGAACCGTGAAGAGATGCTCAGTGAGAGAAGCCAGTCACAGAGGGCCACAGACTGTTTGACTCTGTTTATATGAAACTTCAGGAATAGGTAAACCCTAGAGATAGAAAGCAGATTGTGATTGACTAGTATAAGGAAATTGGGGAGTAAACGGGGAGCGATTGTTAACGGGCATGAATTTCTCTTTTCAGGTGAAAATGTTCTCAGTTTTGATAACTATACTAAAATCTCTGAACAATCTTCTTCTGGTAGTTAAGGTTTGTGTCAGCTTGACTGGGCCAGCATGTGTAGTGGTTTGAAAGTTGAGATGTGGTTTATGTGGTTTGATGTGATACAGCAATAAGAGGAGTAAGGGTGGGATGCTGTGATTGTTGCTGTTAACTGTTGTTGAGTCAGTTCTGACTCATAGTGAGCCTGAATAGGGCTTTCCAGTAGTGACTGGTGGGTTTGAACTGCTAACTTTTTGTTTATATTTGAACAACCAACCTTTCATTTAGAAGTCTAGAGCTTAACCTATAGAGCCACACCAGGAGTCCAAGGATTGTTGTTTTTCTTGTTAACTGCTGTCGAGTGTGTTCTGACTCATAGTCACTCTGTATAGGGCTTCCAAGGAGTGACTGGTGAGCTTGAACAGACGACTTTGCAATTCAAACCAACTTTGAAGTCCAGTGCATTAACCCACAGCGCCATTCCACCAGGAGTCCAAGGACATACCACCTTTAATCCCACCAGCACTCTGATCTGATTTAAGGGAGATTACAAAGTGTAGGACATGCAACACCTTTTGTCTTACAAAAAAGAGAAAGGAGAGAGATGAGCAGAGAACCAACACCTACTACCACCAAGATAGGAGAGCCAGTGTGGAGTGAGTCCTGTGGGGCTGGGGCCCTACACTCTGAGGGTCCTGTATCCAAAGGAAGATGGATGCCAAGACCCAGGGAGAACTCCAAGGAATGCTGGGCCTAATGATGCTGAAAGGAGACAAGGACCTTTCCCAGAGCTGGCACTCGGAATTCAGACTTCTAGCCTCCAAATCTGGGAGAGAATAAATTTCTGGTTAGTAAAGCCATGCACTTGTGGTATTTCCATTAGAGCAGCATTGGACAACTATGACTGTTCTAAAAATCATTGACTGGGAAGAGCTGAGATGACCGACACCACGCACTGTCGTTTTTCAACAAAGATGTGAGAAATGAATGAAATATATACACACCACAATCCTGGAACCTTGAGCATTGAAGGAAAGGATAATGAATTAGATAAAATGCTAATTGGAAGAAGAAACTGAAGGAAAGCTGTGAATGTGGAGAGAGAAGGAGGGAGATACCCAGTACAGCTCAATGGTTTTGAAACAAACAAGCTGAATTTCAAGGTGAGTAACATATGAAGGAGCTCTGGTAGCGTAGTGGTTACGAATCGGGCTGCGAACCATAAGGTCAGCAGTTCGAAACTACCAGCCCCTCCGCGGGAGAAAGATGAGGCTTTCTACTCCCGTAAGGATTTACACCCTCGGAAACCCTGTACAGGGTCGCTATGGGTCGGAACCGACTCGACG
>NW_006411364.1:7206-9236 GCF_000296735.1 Chrysochloris asiatica
ACTTTATTCACATGGGATATCAAAGAGATTGCCCAATGATTTACACATTTCATTGGGTCACCTCTCTTTGGAATGGGCACAAATACAGATCTCTTCCAATCAGTTGGCCAGATAGTTGTCTTCCTAATTTTTTAAAGGAAGAAAAATGTAAGAATGCTGGTGACAATGCCAGACTCAGATAGCAGGGAGAAAGGCAAAGAGACAGCATAAAAGAAAAGAACCACTCGGCAGCAGTTGGGGTCCATAGTTACTTGGTTGCTGTTGTTGTTAAGTGCCACAGAGTTGGTTCTGACTCATAGTGACCCCATATAGGGTTCCCAAGGAGCAGCTGGAGGGATTGAACTGCTGACCTTGTGATTCACAGTCTAGTGCTGATCTTATAGCACTACACAGAAGTTATTTGGTGGTCCCTGGTTATTTGGGAGGAGTCTTGGTATGGGGCTTCAGGATAATACACTGGCCCCCAGGTTGGTTTGAGTTGCAAGGTCGGTGTCTCAAACCCACCAGCCGCTCCTCAGAAACCCTAGACAGGGTCACTATAAATCAGAACCTACTCAAACAGCCCTTAACAACAAATTATTCGGGCTAGGAACTCATGTCCATGGCCCAGTGACTGGAGATACTGGACTCAGTCCCATCTCTGCCCCCCCGTGCCCCTCCCCCACTGCACAGCCACACGTGTACCCCAGTCTCAGTGGTCTGGGGAGCATGCTCACAAGGATCACTAGCTGCCACTTCAGGCTTTGCAGGAGCAAGCTGGTGCTGCAAGTTCTCTTCCCACCCCAGAGGCCTGGCTGCTCCCTCAGTCATTGCTACCCCCACCCCTACCCTCTCCCTCAGTGCTGTCCAAGGTGGAAAACTTGCCAGACCTGGAAAAGCGAGGCGCTCTGTGGAGTTCCCACTTTCTCAGGTTCACTGGATGTGAAGACCCTGACCCACAGTGACCCTGTACAGGGTTTTCTAGGAGCGACTGGTGAGCTTGAACCACCAACCTTGCAGTTCAAACAGCCATGCAGTCTGGCACATTAACCCACAACAAGTGTGTATAGCAGTGATTTATCAAGGCAAATGGGACATCTTTCCCTTGTCCTCTTTGCAGCCTGGTTCTGTCATGCAATTTCAACAAGTATCACCTTACAATGAAAATTAGGACAAACTTGGATTTGATGAAAAAGGATTTTTGACATTTGTTTAAAATGATTTGTGATAAAGTTAATATATCCAGATGCAAAACATGTACATAAACAACTAAAATTAAATTTATAATTGATCAGAATTTGGATCCATTCATTATCTATAAGAATGATTTATCTGGGACATTTCTTTGATTTGACTCTGTTCCAGAGAAACAAATGAAAACTCCAAAACATTACTACAGGAAATTAAAAGAGATCTGCAGAAATGGAGAAATATACCACACTTGTGGATATTGTTGTTATTAAGTGCCGCTGAATTGACTCCGACCCATAGCAACCCTGGATAGTGTTTCTGAGGAGCAGCTAGTGAGCCTGAACCACCAACTTTGCAGTTCAAACAGCTTTGCAGTCTTGTGCATTAACCCACAGCGCCACACCAGGACTCTACACTTGTGGATAGGGAGACTTAAAATTGTGAAAATGTCAACACTCCCCTAAGCAATCTATATAGGCATAATGCAAACCCAATCCAGGTTCCAACATCATTCTTAAAAAGATGGGACAACTAATCTCTGACTTTATATGGAAAGAGATCCCAGAGAAGAATAATATTATTAAAAAATGTGAGCAAAGTAGGAGGCCTCTTACTTCTCAATCTTAAAACCTACCACACAGCCATAGTAGTCAAACCAGCCTGGTACTGGTTTAATGAAAGACACATAAATCAATGAAATAGAATTGAGAATCCAGAAGTAAATCTATCCACCTATGGTTAGCTGATTTTCGACAAAGGACTTTCTTGTTGTTGTTATCAGGTGCCATCGAGTTGGAACCGACTCATAGCGACCCCATGCACAGCAGAACGAAACAATGTCCGATCCTGGGCCAACCTCA
>NW_006411364.1:9736-11126 GCF_000296735.1 Chrysochloris asiatica
CAGATTTGATGCATTAAACACTAAAGACCGAAGACCAGAAGAGTTGTGGGATGACATCAAGAACATCATACATGAAGAGAGCAAAAAGTCATTAAGAAGACAAGAAAGAAGGAAAAAGTCAAAATGGCTGTCAGAGGAGACTCTGAAACTTGCTCTCCAACGTAGAGAAGCTAAAGCAAATGGAAGAATTGAAGAGGTCCAAGAGCTGAACAGAAAATTTCCTAGATCAGCTCGAGAAGATAAAAACAAATGCTATAATAAAATATGCAATGATTTAGAGTTGGATAACCAAAAGGGAAGAACACCGTCAGCATTTCTCAAGCTGAGGGAACTAAAGAAAAAATTCAAGCCTTGACAAAGGACTAGAATGCATTTAATGGGGAAGGAGGTAGTTTTTTTTCAAAAAATGTTGCAGACCAAACTGGAAATGCACTCCCAGAAAATGAAACAAGACCCATATCTCACACCATATACAAAAATGAACTCAATGTGGATTAAAGACCTACATGTAATGCCTAGAACTATAAAGATCATCAATGAAAAAATAGGAACAAACTTAGGGGCTCTGATTTATGGTATAAATACACAATCAAGCGTAACTGAAAAGATACAAACAGAAGACAAAATAGACACTTATGTGCATCACCGGATTTCTCCAAAAGAGTAAAAAGAGCACACAGATTGAAAATGAAAAGGTTGGCAATGACATATCAAGGGACTACTCTCTAAAATTTATTGAACACTTCATTCAATGCCTCAACAAAAACCAGATAATTCAATTTAAAAACAGGCAGAGGACATGAGCAGACATTTTATCCAAGAGGTCAGAGGCAGCCAACAAACATGAAAACAATCTCATTAGAGTGATGAAAATGAATACAATGAGATGTCATCTTACTCCAGCATTAATAGCAAAGTTCAAAAAAGCAGAAAACAGAAAATGCAGCTGAGAATGTGCAGAGACTGGGGTCCTCCTACACTGCTGGTGGGACTGTAAAATGGTGCAATCTGCTGTGGAAAACGGTATGGCACTTTTTCATAAAGTTGGAAATAGAAATAATGTATGACCCAGCAATCTCTCTGTTTGGTATATATCCTCAAGAATTAAGAGCTGTGACATGAATAGACAAATGCACACCCATGTCCACTGAAGCACTATTTATAATAGCAAAAAGATGGAGACAATCTAAAGGGAGCGGGAGAGGTCCATACAGTAAGAATGAACACTTTAAGAGGTCTTGTGCTGCAGATTTGCCTAATGCAATACTTGGTTTGATTTTTTTTTTTTTTTTCCTTGACTGCTGCTTCCATGAGTGTTGATGATTTATTTGAGCAAAATGAAGTTAAATGAAGTCTTTGACAACTTCAATCTTTTCTCCATTTATCTTGA
>NW_006411365.1:0-11124 GCF_000296735.1 Chrysochloris asiatica
AGAACTTTAGAGCTAATCTGTTTTGATAGATGGCATTTAGTATCTGGGTCTGTTGATGCACAAGAAGGGTTAGAGCTACCTCAGTTCCATTGGTTATAGATTCAGTTACCTATGAGGGTTCCCTCTCTTTTATAGTAACTATAGAAGAGTAGCGTGGTTATTGTTTGGCCCACCTTGGTGGTATGGGTATATAGATTACACAGATTTCTCCCTTTCCCACACCCCAAAGTCTAATTAAAATGAGTCCCGCGGCGGACATCCTCATGTTTCAACCGTGAGTAGATCAGCCAGCTTCCGGTTTGTGGCTGAAGCACGCAGGGTTGTACATCTCAATGTTACCTTATAAGGGTTGGTAAGGTCAGTTTCAGCTTCTCATGGAGACGAGGCTTTCTTCAGCCTGGTGTGGTGAATACAGGTGGGGACTCCTTCTACCTTGGCTGCTGGGCTTGGGATAATTTCTTGTTCCAGCCTTCAGTCATCTTTGCAGATGCTTCTGGAAGCCCTCCTGAAAGGAAAAACAAATCAGATACATTTATTACACTCTGAGCTAAATAGGCCCAAATGTCTTTCATCCCGTTGAAAGGAACAATATCTTATGAGAGACCCATAGTATCCAAATTGAGTTCGGCTAACTTGACAACTGATGGGGTGGGTAGAAGGACTTCCCAGAGTCCAGTTCACTTTTTTTCTAACTGGTTTTCAGGTTCATCTCTCCATGTTCTGAGCAGATTATGATCTCCAGGCTGGAAGGGATAAAGTTATCCTGTAGGGAAGGAAGCAGACCTGGGAAGAACAATTTTACAAATAATAGAAAGTGTGTGGAGGAGGTGTTGTGCATACCACTGCACCTTTAAACCTTGGCTGAGGTCAGGTAGAGGGTTGAGGGAAGCTGCCTGGGAAGGTTTACTGTATACAAGTTTATAAGGGCTCAATTTAAGCCTGCTTCTGGAGGCTACCTGAGTTTGAAACAGGGCTAAGGCAATACCTGGTCGCAATGTAGATAAATTTCCTGACTGTTTTGTCATTTGTCTCTTTAGTGTATGGTTCATTTTCTCAAACCTCCACGTTGAATGCAATCTCCATTTAATCTGTGGTGTTTGCTGCTCTCTTGTCACTTTGGACCCTCTGGAAGTCCATACTTGGAGGTAATCTCCTTCAAGAGGATTTTCACTATTTCTGAAGTTCTTAGTTCTGGTGGGGCAAAATCTCTACCCAACTAGAAAAGGTGTCTACAAAAACAAAACCAGCAAATATTTAATTCCCCAGCTTCGGGCATCTGCATGAAATCAACCTGTTAATTTTCAGGGGGTTGTTTGCCTTGTTATTGGTGCAGGACAGCCTCTTTTGGGATTCTTCTTGAGGCAAGTAGTCAGAGCTAACCTCCTAAATGATTTTTTTAGAAAATTTCTTGTTCTAGTGCCAGGGTCTAATGAACCAAGTTAGGGCCTCTTTCCTGTAGTGGGTCATTTCATGGATTCATTTAAGAAGAGCAGGGGCTAGTTTTCACAGGATCAGAACCATTCTATTAAAAAGCCATTTCCCTTGTAGCTTTTAACTTCTCAGAACCGGAACAATTCCATTGTCATCTACTTTTCATTGTTTAACCCCTCTCTCCAATCCTTCTGACTCAGTTCTACTAAAATCTTCTGGGTTCACATTCAGTTTTTCTTGCCAACATTTCTAATGCCCTCGTCAGTAAAATGAGTTCAGCTTTTTGAGCTGAGGTCCCCGGCAGGAGGGCTATTGCCTCTACCCAGTCTTGTAAGATTACTATTTCACACTCTGCTATCCGAGTCCCCTTTTCCATGTAACTACTTCTATTCACAAACAACGTCTAGTCTGCCAGATACAGTTAAACAGGTCAGGTTGGCTAGAAAATCCTTGGTCAATGATTTCTATACAATCATGGTTCAGCCCTCCAGTTGCCACATCAGGGGAGGATGGCAGCTTTAGTTGTCCCATAATTCACAGGGTAATATTCAGATTGTCCAGTAAAATAACCTGTTATTGCCTATCTGTCCTGTTGTGAGCCATAGGCTTCCCTTCTTTAGCTGCAGGGAGATGGCTTGATGGGGATGGGGACGAGCTGGCCAGAATGAATTTGTTAGCCTCTTTTTTGAGAGGATTTTGGTTTCTATGGGATGGTCAGTTTCCAGGCTTCAATCAGACCTGAACAGGGGATGCTTTTTGGCTCTCCCCAGAATTCCGCTAGTCCACATGGGGGTGGGGTGTGGGGGTGTGGGGGTGAGGGTTACCTGATTGTCATCTCTTCAGGCCAATGTGACTAGTTTCCTGAGTCTAAATCAGTAATCACCAGGCATGTTCATGAGGGACCTCCATCTACAGACTTTTGGTTTCAGAAAGCTGTTTGAACATGCAACTCTGGAAGCAGGTCCTGGCCCAGTAAGGGAACCAGTCAAAAAGTTATTTTCTTTTCCCTAATGAAGCAGTCCAGGGGTTTCAGGAAGAACTGGTCCTCAGACTTCCCCGAGATCTCAGTCAGTCACCATCACTGTCCCCATTAGTATTTTCAGCTGAGGTCCCACTGGTAGGGACAATAGGAGTGGCAGAGGTCGACGCCAAATCATGCTGGGCCCCTTAATCCCTGACAACGTTAGTCTTCTGCAGACAATAAAACTTGTTAAACCATCTGTTGAGTTGGATGCCTTTTTCTACCAGATCCTCCCCTGAGATTTTGGCATTTATTTCTTTCAGTGTCCAGGTTTTTGCATAAGCACATTGGTCCTTACTTAAGGCCTTTGTTCCTTTCCAGGGTCCTCCCTGGGGTCCCATAGGCTTACCTCTAATGGTCTTTTAGGAGGACAGCTACGGCCTGAAATTTCTCATGCTCTCGGCTGTTAAATACCTCAAAGGTTATGTCCACCAGTTGGGATGGATTCATGCCAATTGCCCTGTCAAATTTCTGCCATTTATTTCTAAAATCCTGGGTGCTTTGGGAGATAAAAAATCATGTTAACCATTTGGATATTTGCAGTAAGTTTGGTAGATTCACTTTAAGAATTCAGAGGGGTCCTCAGTTGGCTTCTGCTGAATTGCTTGTACCATGTTCAAGGTGTTTTTGGTTTAAGAATTCCCTTTTTCAGACCTCTGAGAATGCACCTTTTATAGTTCTCTAGTGTAGCGTTGTTGTTGTTATGTGCTGTGGAGTCGGTTCTGACTCATAGCGACCCTGTACAGGATTTCCGAGGCTGTAAGTCTTTGCGGGAGCAGAAAGCCTCATCTTTCTCCCATGGAACAGCTGGTAGTTTCGAACTGCTGACCTTGCAGATTTCAGCCCGATTCGTAACCACTATGCTACCAGAGCTCCTTAGCATAGTGGCTATGAATTGGGATGTGAACCGCAAGGTCAGCAATTCAAAACCACCAGCTGCTCCACAGGAGAAAGACCAGGCCCTTCATTCTTGCAAAGATGTACAGCCTTGGAAACCTTGCACAGGGCCGCCATGAGTCGGAAACGACTCCACAGCACATAACCTTCACCACCGCCAGTCATGGTAAGCCCATCTAGATTTTAATTTGTGTCAGCTAGAGGAATTGCCTTACTGGGGACAAGCGTCCTGCTTAGGTTTTTTTGGATGTGTGCTGTTTCATTCCATGCCTTATAGAGAAAGAAGTATGTGCCCAGTAATATCCTGTGGTTTGGCCTTCTGTATTTAATTCTGTGGGCATCTGCAGAAGGGGTATTGCCTTGTCTCTGCTTCAGGCAGCCCTCTATTGAAATGGGTCCCTAGAAGGTTATGGTATAGAGAAATCACTTCCAAACTGCTTTCCTCAGCAGCTGAATATGGCCTGGCAGGTTCACTAGGTAAAGTTATAATTTTCTCTAATGGCAGCTGCTGGAGTATCAAAGGTTGTAATAAGACAAGGTTACAATCAAAAGCTGTATTTTACAAAAACTAATCATTTATATCTCTTTGTATATTCACGTACAGGCCTGCTCAGAACTGTTTTTGCCTAACATTCATTTGTATTCATTTTTCCTCTGCCTGGCTTTCATATTAGCAGTATTAAGTGCATTATAGTACATACACATAATGTAACTTACATATTCTTGGAATTTCAGGTTGTTTTCAGTTTCTTAAACATAAATACAGGACAAAAACATGGTAATTTTACAAACAAATAGACAATCTGACAGTGGTTTAATAATTCAAATTGTAAGATGGTGTAATAATTTTATGGATTTATTCAAAGGTTATTTTCCCCATCATTTAGATCGTACATTGGCCAAGATGTATTACAGTAAAACACCATTTCCTTTGATACCATAGGAGTGTACCCATATAGAAACCAGTTAAAACTAAGCTTTACAGCATTTTTCTTTCAGATTGAGACCTATATTTTATTTTAGATACAGAAGTTAATCTTAACAGAAACAGAAGGGGCATTTTTAGGAAAGTAATTCCTGTTTACCATGCCTTAATGTTCACACTCAGAATAAATCAAAAGGGAATCTACCACGCCCGGATGTGCACACCCAGAATAAAGCAAAAGGGGATCTCAAAGTGAAGGCAGAGGTGAGTGCAGGAGACACAGGGCCAAAGACTCCCAAGAAAAGATACAACAGACAGATGCAGATTTTGCTGCTTCTCTCATGAGAATTTTCAAGTGTCTCTTATCTTTGGAGAGTTTTGAACCAGGAGTCCACTCCTTGCAGGACTCCTTAAGCCCTATAAAATTTGCTATCTGCTGGGTATCTGGGTGGGCGTACGTATCTTTTCAAATGCAAATGTCTCAACTCAGGTTCTGGCTCAAGATACCACCTCAAAGTTCTAATGAATCCAATCAAGTGCAGGCCAAAGGCCAGCTTACAAACTTTCCGTAATCATAACTCCCAATAATCCTATTACACGTTTTACAATAATAAACAGAAGCCAATATCCACAAGGTAATCAAACACATTAACCTTTAAAACACTTACATTCCCTCCACCCTGGACTATCCCCACTCACATGCATATGGTCTTGGGCCAGTTCTGAGTGGGTGTGCATCTTTTCAAATGCAAATGTCTTAACTCAGGTTCTAGCCCAAGATACCACCTCAAAATTCTAATGAATCCAATCAAGTATAGGCCAAAGGCCAGCTTATAAACTTTCTGTAATCATAATTCCCAAATCATAATATCATAATTCCCATTCCTCTTCTTTTTTAAAAAAGCCATCAACATACATCCCAAAGCTGCTGGCTCACCATGAGAATTACCCATATCACCGGAAGTATTCCATAGCTGGAGCCATAGAACCGTACAGACGGGGCACTTAGGTTACATATACACTGGCATTCAACCAGTCACACAGAGTTTATGGCAATTCCATCCCCCCTTGTGGGGAGTCCCTGACTGAGGCCTCTAGGTGAGGCCTTGGAAGGCAATCAGCCTTCCACTTCTGTCCCTAGGGACAGGCCTGACTGGGTTTAACCCATGCCCTGGGGCATACCTGTTCCAGAAGTCTTGGCTGGTTTCTGTGGTTCTACCTATCCTTTAGGAGCTCTGGTAGCGTAGTGGTTACGAATCGGGCTGCGAACCTTAAGGTCAGCGGTTCGAAACTACCAGCTGCTCTGCGGGAGCAAGATCAGGCTTTCTACTCCCGTAAAGATTTACAGCCTCGGAAACCCTGTACAGGGTCTCTATGGGTTGGAACCGACTCGACAGCACTTAACAACAACAACCTATCCTTTTGAGTCTGGTAGGGAGAGGTGGGTGCAGCGACTGGCTGCCCCCACTCGGAGGAGGAGGGACCATCAAGTGTGGTGGTGGCAAGCTCTGATCCAGTGGCTTAAGGGGCCAGTGCAGTCGGTTTCCCAGTCAGGGAACCAAATGTTACAGCAGTTTTAGATTCGTGGTTCAAGAAACCGAGTCCACTCGGAGAGCTGCAGATTTTATTAAACCCGCTGACTCAGAGGAGCTAATTTCTCCAGATTCTGAGCTCCGAATGGAGGGCAAGAGGGCCTATTTGGGGTCAGAGTCCAGGGAGGAGCCGGGCTGCATACCCGTTTGAGGGTAGGGGAAAAAACCAGGGAGATTGGTCCCATTTGGTGACCTGATTAGCATTTTAGGGAGCTCTGGTAGCATAGTGGTTACAAATTGGGCTGTGAACCACAAGGTCAGCAGTGTGAAATTACCAGCTGCTCCTCGGGAGAAAGATGAGGCTTTCTGCTCCTGTAAAGATTTACAGCCTCGGAAACCCTGTTCAGGGTCGCTGTGAGTCGGAACCGACTCGACTGCACTTAACAACAACAGAGGGCAGTGAATGGTTTTTACTTTTTCTTGTTCAATGTCGACACTACTTTGAGGATATAGCTCTTCCCCAGTCATATTTTGAGTGTCTTTCAACGTGTGGAATTCATCTTCTGACACTATTTCAGACAATTCCATTGCTGTTTGTAACACTTTCAGAGGCTCACTCTTCAGAAGCAGTCTGCCTCTTCTTCCTCCTAGTCTGCCTTAGTCTGTGAAGCCCTGCTGAAACCTGTCCACCATGAATAACCCTGCTGGTATTTAAAATACTGGTGGCATAACTTCTAGTATCACCGAAACACACAAGTCACCACACTGTGACATAATGACAGACAAATGGTACTAAGATGTTTGTTATTAATTTTTTTCTCTTTGACAGTAGTAAGAGAGAAAAACCTTGACAAAAGTATACTAGTGTCTAACAAATGGGTGTGTTACTGCAAAATAGTGGCTTGTGCTGTCTTCCTTGAGGAAAGCTAATTACTCAGAGACAGGTGTGGTAAACAAGCAAGACTTAGTATATATTGGATACACTGTGTGGATCATAATGAGATTTGGACAACACTGCAGAGAATGAATATTCTGGAATACTTAATTGTACTCATGAGGAACCTGCATATAGATCAAGAGGGGTCACTGGAACAGAACAAGGGAACACTGAATGATTTAAAATCAGAAAGCTATGCATCAGGATTGTATTCTTTCACCGTACTTATTCAACATGTATGCTGAGTAAATAATCCAAGAACTAGATTATATGAAGAAGAACATGGTATCAAAATTGGAGGAAGCCTCATTAACAACCTGCAATACACAGATGATAAAACCTTGCTTGCAGAAAGCAAAGAAAACTTAAAATGCTTATTGATGAAGATCAAAGACCATAGACTTCAGTATGGGTTGCACCTCAATGTAAAGGAAACATAAATCCTCACAAATGGACCAATAAGTAATGTCATGGTAAATGGAGAAAAGAAATTGCCAAAGACTTCACTTTGCTTGGATCAACCTATCAACACTCATGGAAGCAGCTGTCAATAAATCAAACAATCTATCATATCGGGCAAATCTGCTGTGCAAGTCTTCTTTAAAATGCTCAAGAACAAAGATGTCAGTTTAAAGAGTAAGGTGTGCTTGACCCAAACCACGGCATTTCCAATAGCCTTATATACATGTGAAATTTGAACAATGAATAAGGAAGACCGCAGAAGAATTGATGAATTTGAGTTGTGGTGTTAGAGAAGAATATTAAAGGTACCATGGACTGCTAGAAGAATAAACAAATATGTGTTGGAAGAAGTATAACCGGAATGCTTCATACAGGCCAAGATGGTGTGACTCTGTCCCTCTTACTTTGGGCATATTATCAGGAGGGACCAGTACCTGGAGAAGAACATCATTCTGGGTAAAGTGGAGGTACAGAGAAAAAGAGAGACTCTCAATGAGATAGATTGCAGCAGCGGCAGCAGCAGTGGGCTCAATCAAGCATAGCAGTAATTGTGAGGATGGTGCCGAACCAGTAGGTTTCATAGGATTGCTATGAGTCGAAACTGACTTGACAACACTTAACAACAACAACAAAGGGAGTATGTGTCCTCCAAAGACTGGTTTCTCGAGGAAAAAGGGGTCAGAATTTATAGGGATCTTGAACATGCATGTGGGTCTGAGGAAATTCAGTAACTTCTTTATTGCTCTGTTTAACTCAGGTTGTACTGATTGCTCTAGTAATTTCAGGACTTCTTCCTTCTTGTTATAGTTCTAGGGTGGGGGTTAACATCTGATTAACATAAAGGATAATACAGACCATGTTTGCACTAATGAACTCTCTCCTTATAAGATGGAATCACTTTAGCTAGTTGTGGTTTCAATGGGACACTAAGATGGGGAAATTTTGTGGTGTAACAGTTTACTTGGTAGAAACAAGGAAAGCTTTATGAAGCAAGTCTTGGTAAGTAACCATTTATTTCATCCGTTTCATCCGTTTATTCAATTGTCAAATACTTTACATTTCAAAGGACTGTATCTTAAATTCCTTTGAAATGTAAAGATCAACTCTTTGACTAGAAATGAATGAGTTTCCACCTAGGTGAGTGACACCCACTGGTTTGATGTTGTTGTTAAGTGTCATAGAGTCAGTCCTGACCCACAGCAACCTTGTGTAGGGTTTCCAGGGAGCAGCTGGTGAGCTTGAACTGTTGACCTTGCTATTCAAACTGACTTTGTGGCCCAGTTCATTAACCCACAGTGCTATACCAGGACTCCATTATATATGATAGTAGTTTGTTATACATGATTGTAGCCCTGAACACATTTTTTTTTTCAGGGAACAAATTGTTTATATCTTGACCCATTCTTCCCAAATGGTTACATCCTGACCTTTTGTTTTCTGAAAATGCATGTTGGCTACATCATTCTTACATTTGACAAGAGTGCCTCGTGTTTGAAACTGTTCCATACACAGAATCCGTTGTCCTGAGAAGGGAGTTGCTTGTACAGTTAAGTGATCTATTTACTTGTGTAAATTAATTTAAGTAAACAGTGAAATTGTTCACTGATTTATAACATTATTTTGTGAGGAAAGAATTTCCTGGAAGAAATAGTGAAGTCATCTTGACCTAGGTAGACTCCATTCTCAGTTGTGCTAGGTAAACAGTGTGGGACCCAGGTGCTCTCAGTTCTCACTAGCCCAGATATCAGATATCAGCCTACACTATGACTTCTGACTCCTGCATCTGTGTGTGTGCTCTAGTCAGACCTTTTCAAACCTGAACGTATCAATACATACAAGCAATGAGTGAGCAAAGAATGTTTCTAAAAGTTTCCTAGAAAGTTGGAGGGAAGGAAATTTTCATTTTCCAGCGTTCTTCTTCAGCTATGCTACCACAAAGACAGAGTTTTATTGTTGTTGTTGTTTTTAATTTCTCCCTGCGGTACTCAGATTCTATTCTGGATTTCCTTCCAGGAGCTTCCATTCTTCACTCCTATTATACAGAGTAGTTTCCCTCTTCCTTTGAAGCTTTGGTTGGGATAGAATCCATTCCACAAGGGCTCGGTTTCTAGTCTGTTGTTAGCAGCCATGTCCAATCAATTCTGACATAACTTCTTGTTTAAGACTTACCCAGTTATTCCCAAGAAAGTCACACTTTCCCATAAAATATCCTTTACTAGTTTAAAAAAGAATATGGTTTCCTTTTAAATTTTATTATTTTCCTTTGTTTTTCAGAATAATCCTAAATGTTAGATGCTATAAAATATTTGTACAAGATGAATAGTTCATTGAAAGGGTACAAGAGAATTCAGGCAATTCTGGCTTGTCTGGAATATAATCAATACTTGTTTGCTCATTGGTGAAAATACCAGAGCAAGAGTTTCTTACCCTGCTGTGTTTGCTTAGAAGGAAATTCTGGCAGCCCCATGACAAGCACTTCTTTGGGGCAGATGGTGTTGAAGGATCATCAAAAGTGAAAGTGCCACTACCATCTGAGCTTCACGTGTAAAGCCACATCAGAGAGCCATTGACATTCTGGGTATGACCACCCAGGAGGATGTGTAGTAGGCAAATGTAAAATAACATTAGTAAGCAACTAATAATACATGCATAGAGTGCTGGTGTGGCACTGTAGGAGCCACACTGGACTGCTAACCACAAGGTCGGCAGTTCAAACCCACCAACTGCTCCTTGGAAAGGTTATACAAGCTTGCTATGAGTTGAAATTGACTTGACAGCACATCACAGCGACAACAATGATACATGTTCAGGATACAGTGAAATCCAGGTTCCAATACCTGTGAAACTATAGGAATGCTATTTATTGTTTTTAAGCTTCATTTTCTTAATCTATAAAATGGGAATCACAAGGATTAAAATATAATGCATATGAAATGCTTGGAAAAAAGGAAACTATTGGTTAATATTATCTTTGTTACTATCTTTATTGAATAAATTATGAATCATTATATTAGTTTTCCTCCTGGACGAATTCTCTTCAGTTTTTCGAGATTTAAGAATTCTCCATTTCTAGAATAGCGAGAGGAAGCAAAGAACAAGGTAATTCATTAAATTGGAAATTCCTGATTTATTTGATTTTAATTATGTTTTTATTAGGATTGTGAAATATTGGTTAGGCTAATGTGTATGTTTTGTGAGGACTTATATCTCAGAATCATCAGCGATAAGCAAAATTTGGGACTGGAGTTATTGTTGTTATGTGCCGTGGAGTCGGTTCCGACTCATAGCGACCCTGTACAGGGTTTCCGAAGCTGTAAATCTTTAAGCTCTAGTATATCACCTATTTTGCTTTATTTTTCTGGGTCATCATTTTTTATTAACATTTCATTCATTGCCACAGCAGCAATTGGAGAATGGTATCGTCAATGTAAGGATACAAAAACAGCAAATCAGACTTGTCCTTTAATCATGAAAAACATGATATTAATGATAAAAGGAAAAACTGAAACTGAAATTTTTGTGTCTTCATTCTTCTTAATGTACTGTCATAGATGTATGTTGTTGTTGGTAAGTGTCATCTAATCTGTGCTGACTCATAGTGGCCTTGTATAGGATTTCTGAGTAGTGGCTGGTGGGTTTAAGCCACCTACCTTGTGGCTAACAGTCCAGTGCTTATCTTACAGTAACACACCAAGACTCCTCATTAATACATAAAGACATTTATTCATATAGAAAAAAAGGTAGCAAATGATGGCACAGTTGTGCATGTTGTTGCTAGGTGTCATCTAGTCGATATTGACTCATAGTGACCTTATGCACAGCAGAACAAAACACTGTCTGATCCTGGGCCAACCTCACCATTGTTGCCACGCTTGAGCCCATTGATGCTGCCACTTTGCCAATCCATCTCGTTGGGTGT
>NW_006411366.1:0-2101 GCF_000296735.1 Chrysochloris asiatica
CTTTCATCCAGTATTCTGTGTTATTGCTAATGGAGATCCTCACTGCTCTTCTACCCTATCTGCCAGCAAGCCCTGCCTCCCCCTTTTTACTGTTTTGGTGAAGCATTTTGATGCACATACATTACTAATTTTTAGTATGTCCCAATCATCTATTTCGACTTCTTTTATTTGTGCAATTTTCACAATGTTTGGTAGTCTGTGTGTGCCCTTAAATTTGTCCCTATGTTTTCATTGATGACCTTTATAATTCTTGGATTCACATTTAGATCTTTAATCCATGCTGAGTTGGTTTTTGTATATGGTTTAAGATAAAGGTCTTGTTTCAGTCTCTTGCATACCAATTTCCAGTTCTATGAGCACCCATCTGTTGAAGGGGCTATTGCCTCCCCATTCAATGTACTTTGGCTCTTTGTCAAAGATCAGTTGACTGTATGTGAATGGCTTAATTTCTGAATTCTCAGTTCTGTTACTTTCATCTATATATTTTCCATTGTACCAGCCATTACCACGCTGTTTGACTACTGTAGCTAGATGCTGCCACCTGGCCAATTGAAGTCAGGGAGTGTGAGGTCTTCAACTTGGTTCTTCTTCTTTGGAATCTGGATTGGGATTGCATTATAGCTGTGGATTGCTTTGGGTAGTATTCACATTTCCACAATGTGAAGTATTTGTATACAGGAACATGGTATATTTTCCAATTTTGTAAGTCTCTTTTGGTTTCTTGTAGCAATGTTTTATAGTTTTCTTTTCATAGGTCTTCTGTTTCTCTGGTTAGATTTAGCCCTAAATAGTTCATCCTTTTGTTGCCTGTTTTAAATGATGTTGCTTTTCTAGTTACCTTTCCTGTGCTGTCATTATTAGTATAGAAGAATTCCAATGATTTTTGTATGTTGATCTTGTACACTGTCACTTTGCTGAATCTTCCTTTGAGTTCTAGTAGTTTTTTGGCTGAGTTTGGGATTTTCTATGTGTAGGATCATATCATCTGCAAATAGAATACAGCTTTACTTCCTCTTTGCCAATTTGTATGTTTTTGTATGTCTTTAATTTCCTTATCTTGCCTTATAGCTATAGTTAATACCTCCAACACAATATTAAATAGGAATGGTGATAAAGGGCATCCTTGTCTGGTTCCTGTTAGCAAAGGGAAGGCTTTCAGTTTCTATATGTTGAGATTTATGTTGACTCTTCATTTTGG
Organism: Chrysochloris asiatica; assembly: GCF_000296735.1. NCBI lineage: Eukaryota > Metazoa > Chordata > Mammalia > Afrosoricida > Chrysochloridae > Chrysochloris > Chrysochloris asiatica. Next base: position 1,199 of record NW_006411366.1, read on the forward strand.
ATCTATGTGCTTAATTATTTTGAGGAATTTCCCTGTAATTCCTACTTTGTTTAGTGTTATCAGGCATGAATATTAGGTATTGTCAAATGCCTTTTCTGCATCAGTTGATATAATCTTATAGTCTTTTCCTTTTTTTAATTTATAGAGTGGAGTTTATTATTTTCTTACTATTGAACCATCCTTACTTGGTAATGATATATTTTTTGGATGTGTTGAGAATTTTTGCAAGTATGTTCATGAATGATACTGGTCTATAATTTTCTTTCTTAGTGATGTCTATCTCTGGTTTTGGTAAGAGGGTTATGCTTGCTTCATAAAATGTATTAGGAAGTTTTCCATCCTTTTCTATAATTTGAGAAGAATTGGTGACAGCTCTTCCCTGAATGTTTGAAAACTCACCATGATGCCATCGGTACCTGGACTAATTTGGTTGGGAGTTTTTGATGGCCTGATCAATTTCTTCACTTGTTACAGGTCTGTTCAAGTTATCTACTTTACTCTGTGTAAGTTTAGGTAGGTCATGCTTTTCTAAAAATGTATCCATCTCCTCTAGATGTTAAAATTTGTTGAAGTACATACAACTCTTCATAATAATCTGTTATTATCCTATTTATTTCAATTGATTCTGTTGTGACATCACCCATGTGTTTTCTTACATGCATATTACTTGTTTCTTTTCCTTTTGTTAAGTTTGCCAATTTTATTTAAACCTTTCAAAGAACTAGCTTCTTGCACTGTTGATTTTTTTTTCTGTTTTGTATCTCATTTATTTCTGCTCATTTCTGCTCTAATCTTTATTATTTCTTTTCTTCTATTGACTGCAGGTTTACTTTGCTGGTCTGCTTTTCTAGTTGTTAGAGACATTGTGTTAATGTGTTGATTATAGTTCTTTTTGGATGTGTG
>NW_006411366.1:3766-4266 GCF_000296735.1 Chrysochloris asiatica
TTTGGATCTCTTTTTGCAGGTTTTGAATGGTTTCCAATGTTGTATCCATCTTACTTGATTATTCCTGTAGCACTTTCCTGACTTCTTCCTTATTTTGGTCAAACCCTCTGTGGAATGTTTGGATACATCTCAGTATCATCTTCCTGAATTCCTTCTCAGGCATTTTCAAAGCCTGCCCTCTTTCCATTGTGATGTCTAGGACTATCTCTTGCCTATTTGTCCCAGTCACCCTATCTTGTTTCTGGACATGGTCCAATATGGTCAGCTGTTTCTTGGGCATTTTCAATAGTTAGCTGTGACCTCAATAATTAGATGAATGCATATTGATGTTTTATTATGCTTTCTGATTGCATCCATGTAGATGTGATCATCTCAGTTCAGAGTAACTGTAGCAGGTGCTGGCTGCATATCTGGTTTATAATAGCTGGTATTGGCTCTTGACTGGTTGGTGGAATTTTATATGGTGTTATTGTTGTTGTTAGGTGCCATCGAGTCGGCAC